>NC_084569.2:21827458-21979958 GCF_033978685.3 Nerophis lumbriciformis
AGTGTACCTCGCCCCATCCTTTCTTGTGAAAGACTGAGCATTTTTTGGAAAGCTGTTTTTATACCCAATCATGGCACCCACCTGTTCCAAATTAGCCTGCACACCTGTGAGATGATCCAAATAAGTGTTTGATGAGCATTCCTCAACTTTATCAGTATTTATTGCCACCTTTCCCAACTTCTTTGTCACGTGTTGCTGGCATCAAATTCTAAAGTTAATGATTATTTGCAAAAAAAAAAAAGTTTATCAGTTTGAACATCAAATATGTTGTCTTTGTAGCATATTCAACTGAATATGGGTTGAAAATTATTTGCAAATCATTGTATTCCGTTTATATTTACATCTAACACAATGTCCCAACTCATATGGAAACGGGGTTTGTATATATATATATACATTATATATATATATATATATGTGATATAATATATATATATATACATATATGTCTATATATATATATATATATATATATATATATGTATGTCTAGAGCGTATTCAGCATGTCTGCGATATGGACATAACTTTAATTAGTGTCCCAGATACACCCGCAGACAGCGATCTATAAATTGTGCAAATATTAAGAGGACAGTTGAGCAGCAGTGCAAAGCAAGTGTGATGTAATGCTCGCTGCAGCTCGCAGGGACAGAAGTAGAGTCTGTAAACACGAGTGCAGTCTATAATATACCCACAAAAAGATACTACATTTGTTGCAAGTCATTTTTAATGAATAAAAAATCACAAAAAGTCTCTCGACATTTGAACAATTCTCAACAAAGTACATTGTATAACAAGCAGCAACAATTGCAAATATAGCAAAACTATATAATTTAAAAAAGTGTATGTTAATACTAATTATTGATAACACAGATTTGATTTTATATATTTGTATAAAGCGTTAGCCTTTTTAAGGAAAATCATATCATTATAGGAAAATATATGATGATGTCATTGTGACCACGCCCCACAGCCTCAGGTATTATGGCAATGTAGGGGAAACCCTGCATTATAGTCAAATTTTAACAGCGACATTGTGCTGGGTAAGCCTATTCGCTGCAGAAAAAAATAAATGTAATAGTTGAAACAGTTCCAGTTTTTATTTCATGATGTGTAGTGAAGTCTTTTTTTTTCTTCCAAAACTGTCCTAGATAATGTCTTTGTGTGTCATCAGGCCTCCGAGATGTCAAGGAGCGGACGCTCGTTGCTGTTAAACCAGACGGCGTCCAGCGTCGCCTTGTGGGACAGATCATTCGTCGTTTTGAGCAAAGGGGCTTCAAGCTGGTGGGCCTGAAAATGTTACAAGTATGTATTCCACCATCCGTGGGCAGTGATGTTTGTGCTGTAAGGTGTTTTTAAATGCTTGTATATGTGTGTTGGGAAGGTGTCAGAGGAGCTGCTGTCTCAGCACTATTGTCAACTGACACAGAAAGCTTTCTACCCCAGTCTGGTGCAGTACATGACCTCTGCTCCTGTGGTTGTCATGGTGAGAGCTTGTTGACACTCATTTTAGATGATGAATAGGTCTTTAATTACCAGTAGAGTGAAAAAACAAGTTGCCTCTATATTGAAGTTATTATTATATATATCTGATTTGACACCAAAAGACTTCAAAAGTTAGCGAATAAATAGATATGATCAAAATTGTATAAATCTCACAAAGAGTCCTGAGAAATGTTAAAAGTTAATGAGAAAACCAGTCGCGTGGTCTGTGATGTCGCGTCAGGAACCACAGACCCCTTCCCCATCAACAACAATGCTAATCAAGCAGACTTTGTTAGAGCCAAAAACAATTACTTTGGCAAAATATGATCCAGAACCTTATATTTTTATTATTACCCTAATGATTATCCTATAAATCTGCTACTCGCTACCTCACACTGTGAATTGTTGGGCTTAAAATTCTATTGCCCTGTGTTTAGGTATGGGAAGGTCACAATGTGGTGCAGGCATCACGTGTGATGGTGGGACCCACCAATCCTTCTACTGCCCAAGCAGGAACAGTCAGGGGAGATTTTAGCCTTCATGTCAGTAGGTAAGAGTTCAGAACCGGATCCGGTTTTTGTTTTTTTTGCGAGCAGATCTGCTATCTCGCTGAGGAATAATGATGTGTTGTGATTTCAAGGAATGTGGTCCATGCCAGCGATTCCCTGGAGGGAGCTGAGAGAGAGATTCAGCTGTGGTTTCAAGGAAAGGAGCTCCTAAAGTGGGAATGTTGGGACCAGACTATCACCTGTGAGGAGTGAAGATGCTGAGCAGTGAGGATCAGTGATGCTACCTCTTCTCTTGCTGCTAGTTGAAAAACGGTCCTCGAACCGCGAGCCTGAAAACCCTGCTCAGTATTAATCCTTGCATCATTCAGCTCAGGAAACAAATAATTGTGTAATTTAAATGACATGAACAACTACACTTAAACAGGTTTAACATTCTTATCATGGCAAAATGTGTATGTTACATAAAGGCAGTGGTGATTGATTGCAGCTTTCTGCAATCACCTATATGTCAGAATTATTTTATTTGCATACAGTTCAGTCAAACTTGTACTCATTCTGGGCTTGAATGTATTTTTTGGGCCTCTAATGACTTATTTGAACTGTTTGATTGAATGATAACAAAAACGAAGTACACAGAATCTAGTGTAACATGATACATACAGAAATACAGTGACATTAGTCATGTAAAACGTGGTGCTGAAGGTTCCAGATTGTCTTTTAACTTGACAAGGCCAACCCCTATTTACTGCAATAATGACAGTAGAATCTAGGTCTAAAACTACATGTTTTTTTACAGGGACCATGCAATGAAAGCATTAGACGCAAGGTAAAGAGGCTCTGTACCAGATTATAGTCTTCTCACTAATTTAAATCTGTAGTCCATGTAGCAGGCAAAATAATTTACACTTTAGAAACACACATACTTAAAGGGAAAGTGCACTTTTTTTGGAATTTTGCCTCTCGTTCACAATCATGAGACACAAGAAGACAAAAAGGTTGGGGTTATTTTCGACTTTCTAACATAAAAATTGGCTTGTTTTAGGTGTCTAGCAATGCAGCTAATATGAGCAATCAATTCCACCTCTAAATCACTTTACAAATGCATTCAAAAACCGTCAACAGTACTTCATTTATGTTCCGTAACCCATGTAATAACCAAGCTGTAGCGATATTGTTATTGTAAGAGCGAACACTGAGGAACTTTTTTTCTATCGTAGTGCTTTGTTTGGTATTAGCCATAAAAGCTAGCTACGGCAAGAGATAAGCTGGCTTCTACAAGAACATGAAATACTTCTGGGTTTGTAATGCACAACAGTGCAATAAGACACTAATTTGTAGTGACGGAAAAAAAATGAACAATCATATTATAGTATCTGTAAAGTATTAGCCCACATTTCTGTATGTACTGTAGTTGTAATGACACACATGGCGTGCTACATGTATCATGATGGATATTTATAATTGGTGTGGTCCAGCTGGCCGGGGACGTTTCCTGTTGATTTGGGGTAAGCAATCCATTTATGTCGAAATAGCTTGGCTACAAGTTCAAAATAGCGTCAAAATCGCTTTCATCTCCCTCTCCCGGCTGCTCCAATGTCTCACTCTTCCTTTGTGCTGGCTTCTAAAAGCAGCAGTATATTTAGCTTCAAAAGTACAAGGTTGTGAATCCTCATATGTACAAAAATAGTCATCTTTGTTGTCTGTTACCAAGTCTGCCATGATTAGAAAACACTCGTGTTTGATTCCGGAAGTAGGAACACAAGTTGTTGCCAGAAATCAGACATGCGCTGCTATGGGAACTGACATCAATGCGTGGAATAAATCAGTCCCGGAAATGATTAAAATGATCAAAATACGATACATATTACCGTACATATTGTTATGAATGTTTTAGTTACTACATATATACTTGCACTGTGTATATAAAATGTTGATGAGGGTTTTGAAGTTGTTTTAGAGGGCTTTGAAGGCTACAACGGTGACTCCCATTACCTGCCTCTTTCAAGCGTTTTTTTCTCATCTTTAAAATCATTAAAAAAAAAAGACATGCGTGTTCTTGTCTCTTATAATGATTGTGAAGGGTAGGCAAAATTCCCAAAAAAGTGCAGTTCCACTTTAAAGCGCAGACTATAAAACACAAAAAAGAAACATGAATGCTGACACACTTGGTTTCTTCTTGTCCAGGACTTCAGGGCTTGTTTGTACAAGGATTGTAGTGGTTTCAAAGTTGTGTTTTTTGCTAATGACCAGCATGATATGGAGTAATAAAATGCGATACCATGACATTCAAAATAAGTTAAGACGCCTGGGGAGTGAATGAGAATGTGCAGTGTTGTATTGTATTTCAGGGTGCAACTCATCTGTTTTGTGTTTTTTTTAAGTTAAGTGTGGGATCTAATGTAACACCAAGATACTTAAACTCTGTGACATTATCAATATATGTTCCGTTAACTGACTCCTTATATAATGCATGTGTTTTGGTTTGATGGAAAAATGCATTGTTGCCGTTTTGTTGGTGTTCAGGGTGAGGTTCATTCAACCATTTTCCACCTTTTCGATTACACGTTAGCTTGTTAGCCACTTGTTTAGTCTTTTCCATGTGTATGGATGCATACATCTGAATGGTTACGTCACTGTCACAAACTGATGGAAGGAAGGTCATTAATAAACACGGTGAAGAGCAGTGGACCTAAAATGGAACTTTGTGGCACACCCATGCTAAGAGCTCTTAGAGGTAATAGTTTGGTATTTGTGGATAGTTTGCATCTTGTAAGGTTAAGGATTCATTCTGTCAAAGGTTTTACTTAAATCTAGAGAATTGGCTCCGACTACACCCCCTTTGTCCAGATTAATTTTGTATTATCTGAATTAGATGGCAACATGGTGTTCAGTTGAATGGTTTGTTCTGTCACCAAACTGCATTTTGTGTGTGTCAGCACTTGTTAGATCGACCAATACTTACAACAATGTGAAAGTCCAGGCCCATAATTGACATGACAGTCATTCCCATGGTGAGTGAATGGAAACTTCTGACAGGAACTTTGTTGAGATTCAGGAAGCATATAAACTTAAGCAGTTAAATTTTAGAACAAAATAAATTATATTTCTGCAATGTTTTTTAATGTTCTCTATTTCTACTTCTGCTATATCTTCCAGAGGAAAGCAGAAACATTTTAAAATACCTTGACTTTTTTTACTGTAATCTCAGTCATTTTAACTTGAAAATATTTGTGGTGCTTTGAGTAAAAAAAACATAAAACCCAAATTATTTAGTGGATGCCTCAAGGAATCATTTACTGTAAATGTTTTTTATTTGGTGACTTTAAAATAATAGTTAGAGCTACATAGGAATTGTTATTGTTGTATAAATTAAGTCCTTATGGTGCGCTTTGTTGTAATCGTCATGTGCAAAAAATGTTTACTGTAAGTTTCAATAAGATACAAAAATGCACACATTGGAATTCAATAATTCAACATTGTCTGTTTGTTGTAAATCTTCAATATAAATGACAACAGTTCATTAACTTTATTAGCTTTGAAAATGCAAGCATCAGTTTTCAATAAAAAATCAGCAGCTGACTCCTCTTCAGAATGCACATTTATGTGGGTTTATATAGTGGCTCAGTCTGTATCATATCACTATCAAAACCATTAGCAGTCATATATGTTGCTTGAATAAAGGATGACGGGACTACTTATAGTAAAGTAAAACACAAAACTAGGACCATAGTACATTGATTTACTATGGTCAAACCTTCAACCAATTAACAGCAATAAACAAGGGTTTACTGTACTTGTATAAAAATCCAAAGTGAACCATTTGTCAGATCAGCTGCACATCATATACATTACGGTACTATACATGTAATTAAATGGTTCACATTTACAGTTACTTCCCTGCATGCAAAAAGTCCATTTAATTCACAGTTTCACTCTGTCATGCCGATCTTCAACTTTTGCTTCTCCATCACTTTCTCCAATTCTGAGGCTTTTCGCACATCCTGAAGGCAGCAGAAAGGGATAGCAAGATGTTACAGCCTGCAATGTATTTCTAACGAGAGTTATAGGTTAAATATTGAAGGCAATGAAAGTAGGTCATTAAGGGGCCAATTTACATAGGTCAAGGTTGGGTAAACAAACTGGCCTAGTAAACATGCAGAGTCAAACAAAACTAGATACACATACGCACAGTGGACAATATTTCCCAGAAGATATTGACAAACCTTGAACTATAACATTTACATGTATGTACTTAAAATGGACATTCCGGACAGGCTCAATTAGCCATAGGTGCGGGTCGGAAGCGGGATTATGTACACGAGAAAAGAGGTTTTTGACAGCGTGGAACTTCAAAAGCGACCATTTGAACGCATTTTCTCTCACAATTGTAGCAAACAAGTGACAGAGATGATCATTTTTTCCCACGTTTGGTGATCAAAGACAGGTTAAGAAAACTTGTTCCTGTTAGAATATCATTAAAAATTCAATATTGCATTAAAGGAAACCTTTAGAGCAGTGGTTCTTAACCTGGGTTCGATCGAACCCAAGGGGTTCGGTGAGTCGGGCTCAGGGGTTCGGCGGAGGTCAAGACACACCCGACTCATCGTGTAAATAAAAACTTCTCCCTATCGGCGTATTATAGATAAGGCAACAGCAGAAGTCAGACTGATTTGCAGGTGTGTAATTTGTTGTGAGTTTATGCACTGTGTTGGTTTTGTTCTTTGAACAAGGTGATGTTCATGCACGGTTCATTTTGTGCACCAGTAATAAAACATGGTAACACTTTAGTATGGGGAACATATTCACCATTAACTAGTTGCTTATTAACATGCAAATTAGTAACATATTGGCTCTTAACTAGTCATTATTAAGTACTTATTAATGCCTTATTCGGCATGGCCTTATTATAACCCTAACCCTCTAACCTTAACCCTAACCAAATAACTCTAAATTAAGTCTTTGTTACTTAAAATATGTTCTTCTAGTGTCCAAAAAACTCTAAATTAAGTCTTTGTTACTTAGAATATGTTCCCCATACTAAAGTGTTACCAAAAACATAACTTTGTCTAGAATTTAAAAAAAAAAACATTTTATTTTTCACTAAAGAAGGGTTCGGTGAATGCGCATCTGAAACTGGTGGGGTTTGGTACCTCCAACAAGGTTAAGAACCACTGCTTTAGAGACAGAATGGGTTGATTTTTATTAACTACATTAGGAGGAAAATGCCCTGGAGATGTTTGTCCCGAAATGGAAGTGTGTTCCCACTAGTCCACAATGTGGTCCAAACAAAGATACAAAAATACAAACCTAAAGACACAAAGTTTCCCAGAGTGCCACGCCTTGATCTCTAACACAAAACATGTCAACCCTTACCTTAAATGGCTCTACTTAATGAGGACATACGTCGATTGATGTCCCCAAATGAAAGTGTGTACCCACAATGCGGTCCAAAGAAAGAACATAATACTAACATAAAGACACAAATTTGCCCAGACTTGATCTACAACCCAAAACCTGTCAAGCCTTACCTTAAAAGTTACTTGTAGATTGATGTCCCTAAAGGAGAGTGTCTCCATAATGGCCATCATGAGTCACACAATACAAATATCGAGAGTAACAAACCTCAAGAAGGGCCTTCTGCACCATAATCTGGCTGTAAACCCTGACACCTTCCTCATGGGACACCTGACGGAGTTCCTCCTTGTTCAGGGAAAAAAGCTGCGCCGCGGTTAAAATGCCCAGGCTCTGGACCGTCCTAACAGAGGAAGAAAAGAGAAACTTGTTTCCTTGAAGCAATAGCATGCAATCTTTCAAATGTATTTTTCATATCTTTCCAGCTGTTTATTTTTATTGCCATCCTGGGGCGCGATATTGAGGGGAAATTGTTAGAAGCCTTTAAAAATTCATCCATCCATCCATCCATCTTCTTCCGCTTTTCCGAGGTCGGGTCGCGGGGGCAGCAGCCTAAGTAGGGAAGCCCAGACTTTCCTCTCCCCAGCCACTTCGTCCAGCTCCTCCCGGGGGATCCCGAGGCGTTCCCAGGCCAGCCGGGAGACATAGTCTTCCCAACGTGTCCTGGGTCTTCCCCGTGGCCTCCTACCGGTTGGACGTGCCCTAAACACCTTCCGAGGGAGGCGTTCGGGTGGCATCCTGACCAGATGCCCGAACCACCTCTTCTGGATCCTCTCGATGTGGAGGAGCAGTGGCTTTACTTTGAGCTCCCCCCGGATGGCAGAGCTTCTCACCCTATCTCTAAGGGAGAGACCCGCCACCCGGCGGAGGAAACTCATTTCGGCCGCCTGTACCCGTGATCTTGTCCTTTCGGTCATAACCCAAAGCTCATGACCGTAGGTGAGGATGGGAACGTAGATCAACCGGTAAATTAAGAGCTTTGCCTTCCGGCTCAGCTCCTTCTTCACCACAACGGATCGATACAATTTACCGGTTGATCTACGCCTTTAAAAATTTAGAAATTAAATTTTTTGAGTATGTGTGTAGCACAGAATTCCTCCATTAGAATGTGTACATTTGTTGTAACTAAGTTCTGGCATTAGGGGGCAATGTTGTGCACAAAATAGGAATGACCAAATCCATCCATCCATCCATTTACTACCGCTTGTCCTTACGGCCTCTTCTTTGATTCTCATTTGCTTAGAATGATTTTTTTTTACACAATGAGTAGCAACTTACGGCTGACTGAAGCCCTTCGCAGTGAGCCAGGCCGTCACCTCAGCAGGTGGGGAGTGGTAGTTCAGGGGAAGAAAAGTATCCGCGGAACGAGGCACCAAAAGAGGGGGTCGCATGGAGCCTCTTTTTTCTGCCATCTTTTGGAGAAGCTCGTCATTCATTATCAGGACTGCACAAAGACACAAAGTGATTTGCAAAATCATTTGCATGCACATGCAAACCAGTATGGAGTGTAGTGATGCGCGATACCACTGATTTTCTTTCCGATCCAAATGCCAAGTGAAATTCAGGCTGGTGTCGATGATACCGATACTTTGAGGAAATATACCTAACGTGTCTGCTAAAATTAGAAAAGTTGTGTATTTTCAAATAATAACATCTATCTAAAACAACAGAACGGGTAAAAATGTGAGAAAAAAGAGGAAAAATCGGAATGTAAAAGGAAAAAGCTGAATATTTGAAATAATAATAATATACTTATTCACCTAAAACACAATTTTTTGTGTTTAAATAGATATTAAATATCTGTTTTTAGGACTAAAAAACATTTTAATTTTTTTTTCGTATGCGGTCCTTGTTGGAAAAAGTTAAGAAACCCCTGATCTAAAGTATTAGAAACTCTCAAAATAAAATAAAATGTATACTTAAAATATAAACAAAGTTATTACAGTCGTACAGGAAACATTTTTGACACACTGTTATGCAGTTACAAATTCGTATTGTTATTATATATTACATGGGGGGGAGCAAAAAATCGGTATGTATCGAAAATAAATCTTCTAATAATTAATAGAAATATACTTAGTCACCTATAATACAAAGCTGACACAATGTTTTTAGCATTTTTTTTATTTTTTTATTTGACTTTTCAGTGTGTGGCCCTTGGTGAAAAAAGTTTACACACCCCTGAACTAAAATATCAATAGTATCGATAATTTGATTTGAGAATCAATATTAAAACATCCAGATTTGGTATTGGTGACGGTATGGATATTTCCGTATCGACCCGCACGTCACTACAAGAGAGTGCAGGTTTGTCCTGCATGGCAAAAGCTCGGATCATTTGAGGCCAGTCATAAGTCATTGACAATTTGTCTAATGTTATTTAAAACTTACCCTGGCATGTCCTACGAAGCATTTTGAGTACAGCCTATAGGCGTGCCTCTCAAATAGCGGGGTAGGCACCCTACACACTCAAAAAATGGCACCATCCAAACATACATATACATACACATACTGTACATACACAAGCACATATGCATACATACACTCATGCATATAATCACGTTTCATCAAACATATATTAACGTTGTTCCCCTTGAGGAAAACTGGGGAAAACACAGCACACTGACAAAGCTTAACCTATTGTTACTATAACAATCTACAAGGTTAATACTGTTTGCTTCTCTTTCTTCCCCTCCATTTATCTGCTTTCTTTTGTATTTCAAGTTATCATCAAACATATATTAACGTTGTTCCCCTTGAGGAAAACTGGGGAAAACACAGCACACTGACAAAGCTTAACCTATTGTTACTATAACAATCTACAAGTTTAATACAGTTTGCTTCTCTTTCTTCCCCTCCATTTATCTGCTTTCTTTTGTATTTCAAGTTATCATTATACATATATATATATTGTTGCTTTTGAAACAATTGTATTGTTGATTATAGAGGTAATTATTATTATTATTATTCATTATCAATAGTGTTATTTCTATTGGTATTTGTATTGCTCCATTTGTCGTGTAATAATGGTCATTGTCATTTCTGTGTTTTTAATATTTACTTCACTAACTGCTTATTTGCTATCACTTTTACTATCCTATTTGTACATGTCATATTTGTTGATTTTGTTCTGTTGTTGTTGTCTCTGTCTTATCCCCGCTTTTTTTTCTCTTTCTAGCCCCTCCTGCCCCGGTCTGGCTGCGCCAATTATTAATATAAAGCCAATCACTAAAGTCAAATACAAATAAGGCAACAAGAGAAGTATCCCACACCACAGTAAATCTGTACAGCAAATATGGGCATCTACATCAACGATATGATTTGCCTGAGTGGCGTGATAGGAGAATTAAAAAAAATGTTTATCTACAAAGGTACATTGCTGGAGGTGTACCTTTTTGACAGACATTTGTGTACCCTTCAGTCCAGGTCGATTTGTGTACCTGATCTTTTTGTACCAGGAAAGTACAAAGGTTACAACCCCTAACCCAGGGGTCGGCAACCCAACCTGTTGAAAGAGCCATATTGGACCAAAAATACAAAACACTAACATGTCTAGGTCCGCAAAAAGTTAAAAGCCTTATGTAAGTGCTATAATGAAGGCAATACATTAAGTAAGTGTCTCAGAGGGGGAGATAACGCCTGAAAATTACTGGCCTAAAACTGCCAAAGGTATAGATGTGTGTGCCCAAGTTAAAGGAAAGGACAGGCTGTCTTCTTCTAATAGATTTACTACTATCTTGCTTAATTTGTGGTACACAGGTTGCTGTGTTTAAAGAATATAATTTGAATCGCCACTACACGACGAAGCACGAGGAAAAATACCGGAATCTGTCTGATGAAGCGCGCACAAGGGAGGTTGATGCGTTGATAGTAAAACTGCAAACCGAACAAGGACTTTTTGCCAAATTTCATACCTCCAGAGATGCAGCTGTCAGGACAAGTTTCGTCATTTCTCACAAAATCGCCAGAAAAAGTAAGGTGTTTTATAACGCAGAGTTTATTAAGGAGTGCTTATTGGACTCTGTTGCGCTGATATGCCCCGGAGAAGAGGGGCACATTTGAGAACGTGTCACTCTCCCGACGCACTGTAACGAGGCGGGTTGAGACCATCGCTGGAAACTTGAAGCATCAGCTGAAGAACAGAACGGTCGACTTTGACTGTTTTTCGCTGGCTTTGGATGAGAGCTGCGATGTACGTGACACCACCCAGTTGCTCATCTTCTTACGTGGGATAACTGCCGACTTTCAAATCACGGAGGAGCTGGCAGCCATGCAGTCAATTAAAGAGACAACCACAGGTAATGACTTGTTCACATAGGTAAATGCGTGTTTGGACATGTTAGGACTGAAATGGGACAAGCTGGCAGGTGCGACAACAGATGGTTGTCCAAGTCTGACGGGGAAAAATGTTGGACTTTTAAAGAGGATGCAGGATAAAGTGACAGAAATTGACATTTTTGCATTGTATTATACATCAGGAAGTGTTGTGTAAGACAGTGTTAAAAATAAAACCATCAAAAGAAATCTGCTTTTGTATAAAGTTAAGTTAGGTTAAATGAAATTATTATTATTATTATTATTATTATTATTTATCTTACGGTATATCAAAAATAATTTGAGCAAAATTTAATTGAAATATTGTCGGTGTGGCCCTCCAGCAGTGCTCGGGTTGCTCATGCGGCCCCCGGTAAAAATTAATTGCCCACCCCCGGTGTAGGTACTCTATTAGGGTTAGGTTAGGTTAAAATGCTACAAATGTGTACTTTATATCACCAAATTGGTAGTATACAGGTGTACTTCTGACCTCTTAAATACTAATTTTCTACTTTTTAGAAAACATTGTTCAAAAATCTTTCTACAGGTACAGAAATGTTCTTTTCATATACAGTACCATTATTTTTGAGAGTGGAGGGCGTAGTGAGGTGTCAGAGGTACTTGCAGTATTACTGTCTTTATTCATGCTTGAACAATACACAAACCTCCCTCTAGGTGGTAGCAGTGCCCAAATTGCCAGTCTGACCAGTAACAGTGCACCTTGGTTTACGAATCCCTTCTTTGCGAGCTTTTCAGTCTACAAACCTTTAGATCGAGCCAAATATGCGTTTGTGTGCAAACGCTTCATTCATTCATTTTGTGTGCAGCTGGAAGCCTTAGGTTGCAGGCATTTTGGCGACGTCACTTCCTGTATTTTGCCCTCTATGTTACGTCCACCACTCGGTCGCCACTTCCCAGTGCTTCAGCGTATGTTTCTTTTTTCGCCATTCACCAAGTTTTGTCTATTTTTCTTACTCAATATCGGTTCAAAAAACAAACCAGCCTGGAAGGAAGGAGGGAATCGCTGTGGACTTAGACGTGGTGAGTAGAGGAAACCCCGGAAGAATATGACTCTTCTTTTGAGCAGTAACACCCTGCCACCAACAGCCGCTGACAGCAAGGTAAAGAGGATTTGACTTTTTTTTATGATTATTGTAGCAACATGGTTGTTAACGTTTTTGAGAGCACCAAAGGCACTTTGGTGTGTGCACCCAATGACAGTTCGTCTTGCCGTTGTTGTTTTGATAATAGACATTGTTGATCCTTTACCTCCTTGTTATGTTTGTTTGATATACAGTACAGGCCAAAAGTTTGGACACACCTCCTCATTCAATGGGGTTTTCTTTATTTTCATGACTGTTTACATTGTAGATTGTCACTGAAGGCATCAAAACTATGAATGAACACATGTGGAGTTATGTACTTAACAAAAAAAGGTGAAATAACTGAAAACATGTTTTATATTCCAGTTTCTTCAAAATAACCACCCTTTGCTCTAAATACTGCTTTGCACACTCTTGGCATTCTCTCGTTGAGCTTCAAGGACATCTGTGAAGTGAAAACCATTTCAGGTGACCACCTCTTGAAGGTCATCGAGAGAATGCCAAGAGTGCAAAAAACTAATCGGAGTAAAGGGTGGCTATTTTGAAGAAACTAGAATATAAAACATGTTTTCAGTTATTTCATCTTTTTTTGTTAAGTACATAACTCCACATGTGTTCATTCATAGTTTTGATGCCTTCAGTGACAATCTACAATGTAAATAGTCATGGAAATAAAGAAAACGTATGGAATGAGGAGAAGGTGTGTCCAAACTGTTGGTCTGTACTATATATATACATACATTTCAAAGTATGCAAATAAGGACTTTTGTCGAGGAGAACCAGTTATTCATGTTTACATTGTCTTTTATGGGGACCTCTGCTTCACTATACAAACCTTTCGATTTACAAACCATGTTCAAAAAAACATTTAGTTTGTAAATCGAGGTTCCAGTGTCCATAGCTCTTGGGTTTACCAAGACTACTGTAGGTAATGACCAGTATATTACATGATGTATGTCTTCAAGGGAAATAAGATCGTCAACAACTATAGCTTGACACATATAAATGAATAAGCATGGTATTTTATTTTGAAGGAGGTGGAAAAGTGTTGTTCCTTTAGGGGGGCATGACAGATAATATTGACAACCACTGATAGGAGGCATTTACAACCTTGGAAATTGTTTGCCTGTATTTGTTGTGACTATACTCCCTTTCAAGCCAACAAACAACTTTGGCTGAATGAATGCATTACCTCGATCTCCATTCTCTGTTTGTGACATGCTGCGTGGTAAACCCATGCCCTGGGGCAGTTGTGTTGTCGGACTCGTAGCAGTCAGACACGTTCCAACCGGGCTCAGCGGGGGATACGGAGTGAACGTTGTCGAGCAAGGCGAAACAGGTGACGTCTAAAAAGCACAAAAGCAGCCTCAGACAAGTAGTGATGTGCGATACCAATGATTTATCTTTCCCATCCGATACCAAGTCAAATTCAGGCTGGGATCGGTGATACCGATACTTTGTGCAAATATACCTAATGTGTCTGCTGAAATTAAAAGGTTGTGAATCTTGAAATATTAACATACCTAAAAAAACAACAACAGTAAAAATGTAAGAAAAAAGAGCAAACATCGGAATGTAATGAGAAAAAGATGACATTAAAAAAAATAAATACACTTAGTCACCTATAACATAAAGTTTTGTCTTTGAATATATATATCTATATATATACATATATACATGTATATCTATATATATATATATATATATATATATATATATATATATATATATATATATATATATATATATATATATATATATATGCATGTATCTATCTATATATATATATACAGTATATATATATATATATAGATATACATGTGTATATATATATGTATATATATTTAGATATACATGTATATATCTATACATATATATATATATAGATATAGATATATACATGTATATATCTATAGATGTATGTATATGAACATGTGTATATATATATATATATATATATATATATATATATATATATATATATATATACACACATGTTCATATACATACATCTATAGATATATACATGTATATATGTATATACAGTACAGGTCAAAAGTTTGGACACACCGTGTTATTCAATGTGTTTTCTTTATTTTCATGACTATTTACATTGTAGATTGTCACTGAAGGCATCAAAACTATGAATGAACACATGTGGAGTATGTACTTCACAAAAAAAGGTAAAATAACTGAAAACATGTTTTGTATGTATATACTGTATATATATATATATATATATATATATATATATATATATATATATATATATATATGTATATATATGTATATATATGTATATGTATATATATATGTATGTATATGTATATATATATATATGTATATGTATATATATATATGTATATGTATATATATATATATATGTATATATATATATATATATATATATTTATATATATGTATATATATGTATATATATATATATGTATATGTATATATATGTATATATATATATATGTATATGTATATATATGTATATATATGTATATGTATATATATGTATATATATTAGAGATGCGCGGATAGGCAATTATTTCATCCGCAACCGCATCAGAAAGTCGTCAACCATCCACAATCCACCCGATCTAACATTTGATCAGAACCGCATCCGCCCGCCATCCGCCCGTTGTTATATATCTAATATAGACGATGCAAGGCATTAGTGAGGTCATAGAGCTTTTGCCTGTTAAAGAAAGGAGACTGATCCAATGCAGCACAGACATTCGCGTGCCACGCTGTCACGACCCAGACGCACACCAGTGCGCAATCATATGGGAGCCGCGCTGAGCGCACCTCCAAGCGCGTCTCGCTGCCGGCGACGGCCGGGTATATGGGCCCGACGCTCCAGCGCCATCCATTTTCAGGGCTAGTTGATTCGGCAGGTGGGTTGTTACACACTCCTTAGCGGGTTCCGACTTCCATGGCCACCGTCCTAGCTGCTGTCTATATCAACCAGGGTGAGCCCCACCCCTTTCGTGAGCGCACTGCGCGCGGAGTGACCCCTGTTACGCGCCCCCGGTAACAGGGGTGGCGGGCAGGTAAGCTGCGCGGGCGGAGCGCGCGGAGTGACCCCTGTTACGAGCCCCCGGCCACGGGGGTGGCGGTTAGGTAAGCTGCTTACCTGCTGCGCGTGACGCCGGCCGCGGCGAAGGCGGACGAGGCGGGGTGTCGGTGCGGTGGGCGCGGTGGTGACCCTGGACGTGCGTCGGGCCCTTCTCGCGGATCGCCTCAGCTACGGCTCCCGGTGGGGCCCTCTCGGGGGAAGAGGCCTCAGTCCCGGACCCCGGCGAGGCGTCCCTTCTCCGCTCCGTAAAAGTGTCCATCTCTTTTTTTTTTTTTCTTCTGTTGTGGCATATGCTGCAGGTGCCTGCTCGTTTTTCGTATGTGGGTAACAACATTTAACTATGTATATATATTTCCGAATTGGTTTAACTGCCACCCGCCTGAATCTATTTAAAATCTTTTTTTTTTTTTATTTCAACCACCCGACCCGACCCGACCCGCGGATAAAATCTAATTTTTTTTTATTTCATCCGCCCGATCCGCAGATAATCCGCGGACTCCGCGGTTGTGCCCGCAAACCGCGCATCTCTAATATATATTTATATGACATGACATGACTTTTCAGTCTATGGCCTTTGGTGGAAAAAGTTTAGGCACCCCTGATCTAAAATATTAGAAGCTCTCAAAAGAAGAATAGAATATACTTAAAATATAGACAAAGCCCAGTAAGTTAATTAAAAAAATAAAATAATACTAACTTATAAATACATTTCAAAAATTCCAACAACCATAATAAACTCTGTTAAATGTGTGACTGAAATTAAAATGTTCGTACAGCCAGAATACATGAGGTTATGTAGTTAAACAATCGTATTATTATTTTTTAAATTCTTTACTTACATGGTGAAAAATAAAAGTAAAAATGTACGAAAAAACAGCACAAAAAAAAAGGGAAAAGTTGAAATGTTCTAACTAGTAATTAGTAATAATATACTTAGTCACCTACAGTTCAAAGCTGACACAATATCTGTTTGTAGCATTTTTCTAATTAAAAAAATATCAACATGGCCCCCGCTTACTTTGACTTTTCAGTATCTGGCCCTTGGTGGAAAAAGTTTGAGCTAAAGTATCAAAAGTATCAATATTTTTATTTGAAGATCGATATTAGAGCATAAAGATCTGGGGCCGTATTTATCAAGCGTCTTAGAATTACTCCTAAGAAGTCTGTTAAGAGTTGACTTATGAGTAAAGAAATTCTTCGCTGAAAGCTGCACTTAAAAGTTAGTTATCAAGCGTCTTACTCACACTTTCAGCAAAGTGTAGGACTGAATCTTTAGTGTCACACTCAGGGCTGAATTACAACATTACTATGTGCCGTAAACGGAATTTTAGGTGACGTCATTTCTGTGTCCAAAGAAATGACCAATCACGGAAGGGAATCCCTTGTCTAAGAATAAAGAAATATCTTAGAAATATTTAAGTGGACAACAGGAGTGTATATTTTGACAATAAACTACAAAATAGTACAAAACAAACAAACAATATTGGCAATGAATCAAAAATAAATGTTTCCTTTTCTTTCCAATTCATTTTCCCAGTGGCGAGATATCGAAGCATTGTGATGACCTTTAGTTCTGCTGTGAAAGCTCTGCTGCGTGATGTTGCTGATGAGATGACGCCCCTTATTAAATCTGTGACAAAATTAATACCCGCTCTGTCTAAACAATACCGTTTGATCAGCTGCTCGTCATCAAACAAAGCCAGGACATCCTTCCGCTCCCTAAACGTTGACGCATGTCTCTCTCGCCTAAGTGCCATCCCCCGCTGGCAACTCCTAACCACTTAGGACACCTCTGAAGGTATCTTAAATATCGTGGAGAGTAGGAGTGATTCTTAGACTTAAGAAAGTTGATAAATAGCTTTTATTCTTAAGTTTGAGAGTAGGACTAAATTTCGCAAATTTTCAGGACTTATATTAAGTGTAAAATGGCACTCTAAGACGCTTGATAAATACGGCCCCTGGTATCTGCGGTATCGATATTTCAGTATCTATCTGCACATCACTCCAGGCATATAGGTTTTGCATGATTGAAACAGAGTGGAAAGTAATACAATGTACCATTGGCTTGTCTTCTTCACAGTTGTTATTCAGAGCAGACAGTGGTTCCAAGATGGTGGAGGGAACAAATCCGATCTGGCCAAAGCGATTGCGGCACTTCCACCACCTCTTTGATGACTCAATGACCTGAAGCAGGTACGACGCAAAGATGCCAGTCACATTCTTGAGGGCAATCTATTGGAATTTTTATAGTTTGTAAATACTGTACCTCCAGTGTTTCTCCATGCAGCACTGAGAGCTCACTGCTGTTTCTTGCAACAAAGTCGTAACTGCAGAAGTAATGTCTTTCACCCACCGGTGGAAGCCCTTCTCCCTCTCTAGAATCACATTGACAGTGTTGCATCACACATATTAATCAACAATAGCCTTTCTATACCGTATTGACCCAATAAGAGACAGCATTTTTATTTTTTTACCAGTAAAGAAAGTCTATAAAAGATATTCATTCACACCGTTGACCATGGAGAAATGAAGAGACTCGGAGGAGGTAAGATGTTAATGACGAGACAACTTAAAAATTTCCTTATATGTTATCTATAAATTTGTCGTAATAAAATGTGCTTTCCAAGACTGTCTCTTGAAAAAGAGTGGCCGTCTTATATCCAGGTCAACATGGTAGTTAAGCCCACCTTTATTCATACACTAGATAGCTTTTGTGTAAAAAAAACAAAAAAACAAAAAAAAAACATTTTAGTTTGTATTTTTTAGCTAAAAATGGCTGACAATAAAAATAAACCTAGATGAGGCAATTCCTAAAGGAATTGCATGTGAATGCTGCAATGCCGGAATTTTTGTAGAATTGTTGAAGTAGAGCACACAATTCCTGAACAGGGTGAATATTTTGAAGTTGGAACGGTTTGAATCGGATAACAAATGTGGGAGTTGTGGAACTTTGAAGTGAAGTGAAGTGAATTAAATTTATATAGCGCTTTTCTCTAGTGACTCAAAGTGCTTTACATAGTGAAACCCAATATATAAGTTACTTTTAAACCAGTGTGGGTGGCACTGGGAGCAGGTGGACAAAGTGTCTTGCCCAAGGACACAACGGCAGTGACTAGGATGGCAGAAGCAGGGATCGAACCTGAAACCCTCAAGTTGCTGGCACGGCCGCTCTACCAACCGAGCTATACCGCCCCAAATATGGGAGTTGTGGAACTTTGAAGAATGCTCCATTCATTTCAATGGGAATTTTCAAAATTTTGGGGAAAAGCGGGAATTTATTTGAAAATGGTAAAAAACTTGAATGGTCTGAATGAGTTGAAATGGTTGGTGTTGGAACTTTTCAAATCGGTCTAGAAATGTTGAAGTAGTAACATGTTGAATTGAGAAATGATATTATGGAATTTCGGGGAAAAACGAGAATTTTTGCAGTTCAAAAAGCAACTTCGTTTTTTGTTCTAATTAAGAGAAATGTTTTGACAGTGGAACGGTTGAAGTGTGTTGAAAAATGTGGGGGGAGGAGTCGCCAGAAAAAAGAATGGAAATAGGGCTTTGGAAAACTAGGAATTCTGGAAAATCCAGGATTTTTTTTTAACATGGAAAAAGGGTAGTTTGAATGTCCAGGATGGTGGAACATGTTGAAGGTAGAATGGTTTGAATAGGTTGAAAAATGTAGAAATGGTGAAAGTTTGAAAAATGGCCAATTCATTTTGAATGGGAAAAATGTCCCGAAAAACCTGGAACTCTCGTAAATCTGGGGATTTTTTTAATTTGACAAGGAAAAGCCCGCGATTCCCGAATAGGCTGAACAGTTTAAAGTTGGAACGGTTTGAATCGGATGAAAAATGTGGAAGGTAGAGCGTGCCAAATTCTGGAGAAGAAGAAGAAGTTGAATAATAAATAGATAAATGTTGGTGTAGAAAACCATATGTGTGAATGCTTTGGAGCATTCACACGATTATGCTGGATATCCATATTTAGCATTTTTTTTCTTTTTAAATCTTTGAAGCGTTATTCATCATATCCCTGATCTTATGTCACAATTTTAGTGAGGAAATAAAAAAGTATTACACTGATGTTTAATGGTGTATGTCACAACTTATTATGTTAAAGGACCCCGATTATGCAAAACCAACTCTTCTTTCTTGATGGTACCTGCTTTTGTGTATTTGGGGTCCTCACAAGTCCCGAAAGTTTGAAATCAAACCGTGGAGTTATTGCAGAGATAATTATAAACTTATCTTCATACTTCCTCCAGACGAGCCATTTGGACTTTGCTCTGTACTATGACGGGGGATATGTTTTCTGTCCTCTTGTTTTGGGGCAGACTGGCTCGTATATGCACATGCATCCTCCCTTGTTGCCATTTCTTAATACAAAGTAGCTTATAGTTGTAACTTACGTCTGTCAGTAGACTGCATATGGAAGCGCTAAAAACTACAACATGGCTGGCGGGGAGAGGACGCAGTCAAAGTGGAGGCACGTAAACAAAACGGTGCACCTTGACGAGATGGTCTGTAAAACATAATCTACAAACCCCGTTTCCATATGAGTTGGGAAATTGTGTTAGATGTAAATATAAATGGAATACAATGATTTGCACAACATTTTCAACCCATATTCAGTTGAATATGCTACAAAGACAACATATTTGATGTTCAAACTGATAAACTTTTTTTTTTTTGCAAATAATCATTAACTTTAGAATTTGATGCCAGCAACACGTGACAAAGAAGTTGGGAAAGGTGGCAATAAATACTGATAAAGTTGAGGAATGCTCATCAAACACTTATTTGGAACATCGCACAGGTGAACAGGCAAATTGGGAACAGGTGGGTGCCATGATTGGGTATAAAAGTAGATTCCATGAAATGCTCAGTCATTCACAAACAAGGATGGGGCGAGGGTCACCACTTTGTCAACAAATGCGTGAGCAAATTGTTGAACAGTTTAAGAAAAACCTTTCTCAACCAGCTATTGCAAGGAATTTAGGGATTTCACCATCTACGGTCCGTAATATCCTCAAAGGTTTCAGAGAATCTGGAGAAATCACTGCACGTAAGCAGCTAAACCTGTGACCTTCGATCCCTCAGGCTGTACTGCATCAACAAGCGACATCAGTGTGTAAAGGATATCATCACATGGGCTCAGGAACACTTCAGAAACCCACTATCAGTAACTACAGTTGGTCGCTACATCTGTAAGTGCAAGTTAAAACTCTTCTATGCAAGGCGAAAACCGTTTATCAACAACACCCAGAAACGCCGTCGGCTTCGCTGGGCCTGAGCTCATCTAAGATGGACTGATACAAAGTGGAAAAGTGTTCTGTGGTCTGACGAGTCCACATTTCAAATTGTTTTTGGAAACTGTGGAGGTCCTGTCCTCCGGACCAAAGAGGAAAAGAACCATCCGGATTGTTATAGGCGCAAAGTTGAAAAGCCAGCATCTGTGATGGTATGGGGTGTATTAGTGCCCAAGACATGGGTAACTTACACATCTGTGAAGGCGCCATTAATGCTGAAAGGTACATACAAGTTTTGGAGAAACATATGTTGCCATCCAAGCAACGTTACCATGGACGCCCCTGCTTATTTCAGCAAGACAATGCCAAGCCACGTGTTACATCAACGTGGCTTCATAGTAAAAGAGTGCGGGTACTAGACTGGCCTGCCTGTAGTCCAGACCTGTCTCCCATTGAAAAAGTGTGGCACATTATGAAGCCTAAAATACCACAACGGAGACCCCCGGACTGTTGAACAACTTAAGCTGTACATCAAGCAAGAATGGGAAATAATTCCACCTGAGAAGCTTAAAATATGTGTCTCCTTAGTTCCCAAACGTTTACTGAGGGTTGTTGAAAGGAAAGGCCATGTAACACAGTGGTGAACATGCCCTTTCCCAACTACTTTGGCACGTGTTGCAGCCATGAAATTCTAAGTTAATTATTATTTGCAAAAAGAAAATAAAGTTTATAAGTTTGAACATCAAATGTGTTGTCTTTGTAGTGCATTCAATTGAATATGGGTTGAAAAGGATTTGCAAATCATTGTATTCCGTTTATATTTACATCTAACACAATTTCCCAACTCATATGGAAATGGGGTTTGTATGCAAAATTTTTGACCAAAGAGCCCAATTTACGTGTTATGTAGACCACAAGGAAGTGTTTTAAATATAGGAAAAAAACATCATAATATGACCCTTTTAGGCTGCCCAATACTGCAAGCTTAAGGCTGAATAATCAATCAATACTCCATCCATCCATCCATTTTCTACCGCTTGTCCCTCTCAGGGTGGGGGGTAGTGCTGGAGCCTATCTCACCTGCATTCGGGCGGTAGGCGGGGTACACCCCGGACAAGTCGCCACCTCATCGCAGGGCCAACACAGATAGACAGACAACATTCACACACTAGGGACCATTTAATGTTGCCAATCAACCTATCTCTAGGTGCATGTCTTTAGAGGTGGGAGGAACGCCGGAGTACCCGGAGGGAACCCACGCAGAGAACATACAAATTCATATTTGTCAATAACATTGTTGACAATTGTTGTCACTGATGTTTTTTTTGGGAGTCACACGTTGTACAGATCTCTTTGAGCTTGATTCCATTGATTTTGATGCCAAAGGCTGATTGTTACCTCTGCCAAAGAGGTATGGTATCCCCTGGTTTATGTATGCAAAAACTACATGACAGATTTCACATACCTTTTATGGTGTAATGGTGCATGACGCCATGTACATTTGGTCCTAATAAAACGTATGCACTAAGGCAAAAGACAGGGCCCATTTTCGGTCCATAAATATGTTTTTAGTGACCCTTGCTATAGGTTTACAAGTAAAAAAAAAAAAAAAAATTATAAAAATTATATACATAATATTATATAATGCATATATTATATAGAATTTTTTATTCATATACATCGGTAGAATTAGTTTTTTTAATTCCGATATCATACCAGGGTGTACCCCGCCTTCCGCCCATGTGCAGCTGAGATAGGCTCCAGCAACCCTTGCGACCCCGAACGGGACAAGCGGTAGAAAATGGATGGATGGATGGACCATACCGATATTGGAGTCTTAATATTGATACCAATATTGATCCAATACAATATCAGCAGAAATCACACTAGATCCACTCGACGTCCATTGCACCGGTCGCCCTAGGTGGGGGGTCACCCACATCTGCGGTCCTCTCCAAGGTTTCTCATTGTCATCCCACTGGGTTGAGTTTTTCCTTGCCCTGATGTGGGATCTGAACTGAGGATGTCATTGTGCCTTGTGCAGCCCTTTGAGACACTTGTGATTTAGGGCTATATAAATAAACATTGATTGTATGATTGATTGACATACTTGTGTTATTTTGTAGTGTATAATGTAGAAAAGGCTTGATCAAGTAAAATTAATTATTAACTGCCTGGAATAGACTTATGCCGTCAATTATTTTTTGGCAACACCTAGTGGCCAAATAATTCATGAAGTTAAGGTCAGGACATAGGAAGTTGAGTTTGTTACTAGATACTTTCTCATAGGCTTCTGCATTGGATACTCTGAATCTGTGAGTAGTTTGCAACTCTAATCATTTGTGACTTGTTTATATTGACAAATGTTTTAGATATTATTCATTTGTGGACTCTTATTACGTATGTCTAGCTGGTTTGCTATGATGTGCTAAGCTGTTGCGTAGATGCTCGTTCCTAGTGGCCTACCATGTTTACCTTTTGTAAATGACTTCTATAAAATACAAGAAAACACCATCCTTGTGCTTCTTGGAGGACATGTAGATGTTAACTCTGTTCAGCTTTGCACGATATCAAAATCAGATCTGGACACCCCTAGTATAATAATCCCAGACGCCCCTGCAATTCACTTTTGTGAGTGTTTACACTTTTTCCAACATCCACAGACTCACACTTCGTCTGCTTCTTCAAAAACGCCTCCAATCGTGTGATCGCGACCCTGCTGAGCGTCTTGTTTGTGCTGCGACCCGACGGGATCTTCCAAAGGCAAACCAGACGGGTCGAACGCCTGTGGTTGCCATCCATCCAGGAAGACAGGTGAGTAGAGAGGGACGGACACGCTGAGCTGGGAACTGGAGGAAGAGGTCAGGATTTTTAGAGTTTTGTCACACACTCCACTCTACTGCTTGCTAGTGTCACCATGTCTGAGTTATTGTGCGGAAATATGGGGAAATAACTACAAAAGTACCCTTCATGCATTACCGGTGTTACAAAAGAGATCAATTAGAATAATACATGATGTTGGGTACAGAGAACATTCAAACCCTTTATATATCATGTCAAAAATATTGAAATTCAACGACTTGGTGCATTTGCAAAAAGCTAAAATTATGTACAAAGCAAACTATAACTTGCTACCCGAGAATGTACAACAATTCTTCTCAACAAAAGAGGAGAAATATAACAGAGGAACATCTCATTTAAAACATGTGTATGTACGTATAACACTTAAACATTTAGTATATCAGTATGTGGAATTAAACTATGGAATGGATTAAGCAAAGAAGTCAAACAATGTACTAATAAGATGCAGTCCAAACTACAATTGTTCACAAAGTACAAAGAGAAGGAATCCTCATAAACATATTGAACCTTTTTTTTAAATTAGATAATTCATCTCCTAGGTCGGGGGTCAGCAACCCGCAGCTCCAGAGCCGCATGCTCTTTAGCGCCGCTCTAGTGGCTCCCTGGACCTCTTTAAGAGATGTGTGAAAATGGAGAAAGATGAAGAAAAAAATATATTTTTGTTTTAATATATTTTCTGTAGGAGAACAAATATGACACAAACCTTCCTAATTGTTAGAAATCCCACTGTTTATGTTATACATGCTTCACTGATGAGAGTGTTTGGCAAGCACTGTTTTGTCCTTGAACTCATCGTAGTTTGTATACATGTACAACTTTCTCTGATGCTGCCACAGAAAGATGTGTTTTATGCCACTCCTTCTTTGTCTCATTTTGTCCACCAAACATTTTATGCTGTGCGTGAACGCACAAAAGTGAGCTTTGTTGATTTATTTAATTTGCTGGAGTGCTTATCCGGCATATTTGGTCAATCCATGACTGCAAGCTAATCGATGCTAGCATGCTATTTAAGCTAATTGCATGTACATATTGCATCATTATGCCTCGTTTGTAGGTATATTTAAGATAATTTAATTCCCTTCACTTATGTCCTCTCTGTATCTAATTTATATTTGCATTTCATGAAACATTATCTGTATGTAATATAGGCTGCATTTCTGATAGTTGTTTGTGTGCCATGTTGTTCCAGACCAAAGCAAACGTTACCTAGCTTGCAAAGATTGTATTAAATCCATTAGAAGAAGACAGCCTGCCGTTTCCTTAAACTTGGACACACACATCTATACCTTTGGCCATTCATTTCCAGGAGTTATCTCACCCTCTGAGAAGCCTTCATTTTACTAATGATATCCAATGTCGCAAAAATGTGTAGAATAAAAATTTAAATACAACATGTCTGTCAACGAAGATTTGCGTCAGCCTTTGATAGTAGGCTAATATAGACACTTATATCATGTGTTGCCTTCATTATAACACTCACAGTATATTCGACTTTTAAAGTCATTTTGATAGTAGGCTAATATAGCTAATATTGACACTTACATCATGTGTTGCCTTCATTATAACACTTATATAAGGCTTTAAATTGTTTGCGGCTCCCAACAGATTTTTTATTTTTATTTTTAGTTCAATATGGCTCTTTCAACATTTTGGTTTGCCAACTCCTGTCTATGTGAACCATAAATTACTTAACTATTCATTTATGAGAACTTAAAATATTGTGTTTATGTTCATATGTCTAATACTTATTTTTGTATTTTATAATTGTTTCCTTGCTTATTGTAAATGTATTTATTTATTGATTCACTGTTGTGTTACAAATAAAGAACAAACAAAGGGGATAAAACGGCTATGATACGAAAAGGGGTAGGATTAAATAAGCTCTGCTTCTTCCTACTCCTTTTCATGCTGTAACAAAACAACTGGAAATGTGTGATGTATTATGACATTGTGCATCACATATTTCCATTACATTGTGATTGCAATGTATGCATGTTCGAGCCAACCAGGTGGACACAGACATACCAAGGTGACGTCCAGAAGGGTCCTAATTCAGTCCACAATTCTTTTTCCTCCTTAGTCAGGTGTTCCTCCAGTAGCGAAACAGCCCCATTGGTCAGAGCAGGACTGATCACTGACCCACCTAAAGCTGGCCCACCTGTAGTTTTTACGATCTGGAACACATGCAGATGTCGCCAGTCATAAACAGAGCGAGAGAAAGAAGTCATCACCCTAAACTTGAGACGGACTCACCAGGTTCAGAGGCAAAAAGACGTGATGCAGCAGCTCTGGCGCGTCCGGTTTTGTTATAGACGACTTGAGACGATCCTGAATGGACCAGGAAATACGTGTCATGGAACAATCTCATTCTGACATTTCGAGAGTAACCAGAAGTTTAGTAATCACTTGTTCCATCTCACCAGTAGACTGAAGGAGTACTTGAATTTCTGGAACAGGTCCACAAATTCCTCCTCTGCCGGAGGAACGGCTTTCACGGTCAACAAGTCATCTGCCAGACAAAGAGCACAGCTTGATAGTAAGAAGTCACAAATGATAGAAACTGAGGCCCTAAAAAGGACAACATGACTGAAATACATTAACTCGGCTGGAAATGTGTCAATCCATGTACCTCCCCTGTTTAGCCTGAGCTATTATTTTCTGACAAATACACCAAGGGGTGGCGCAAAAAAATTACCCTAATAGTCAGACTGACTTGAAATGTCTCACTAATCTCAAGGCACTGCTCAATAGTACACACCTTTAGGGCAGGGGTCTTCAACGTTTTCTGGCCAAGGACCCCCAAACTTTTTTTTCTTCTTTTATACAAACCCCGTTTCCATATGAGTTAGGGAATTGTGTTAGATGTAAATATAAACGGAATACAATGATTTGCAAATCCTTTTCAACCCATATTCAATTGAATGCACTACAAAGACAAGATATTTGATGATCAAACTCATTAACTTTTTTTTTTTTTGCAAATAATAATTAACTTAGAATTTCATGGCTGCAACACGTGCCAAAGTAGTTGGGAAATGGCATGTTCACCACACTCAATAAACATTTGGGAACTCAGGAAATTAATTGTTGAAGCTTTGAAAGTGGAATTCTTTCCCATTCTTGTTTTATGTAGAGGTTCAGTCGTTCAACAGTCTGGGGTCTCCGCTGTCGTATTTTACGCTTCATAATGCGCCACACATTTTCAATGAGAGACAGGTCTGGACTGCGGGCGGGTAAGGAAAGTACCCGCACTCTTTTTTTACGAAGCCACGCTGTTGTAACACGTGCTGAATGTGGCTTGGCATTGTCTTGCTGAAATAAGCAGGGGCGTCCATGAAAAAGACGGCGCTTAGATGGCAGCATATGTTGTTCCAAAACCTGTATGTACCTTTCAGCATTAATGGTGCCTTCACAGATGTGTAAGTTACCCATGCCTTGGGCACTAATGCACCCCCATACCATCACAGATGCTGGCTTTTGAACTTTGCGCCGATAACAGTCTGGATGGTTCGCTTCCTCTTTGGTCCGGATGACACGATGTCGAATATTTCCAAAAACTATTTGAAATGTGGACTCGTCAGACCACAGAACACTTTTCCACTTTGCATGAGTCCATCTTAGATGATCTCGGGCCCAGAGAAGCCGGCGGCGTTTCTGGATGTTGTTGATGATGATGTTGTTAAGTGCAAGTTAATGGCTTTCGCTTTGCATAGTAGAGCTTTAACTTGCACTTACAGATGTAGCGACGAACTGTATTTAGTGACAGTGGTTTTCTGAAGTGTTCCTGAGCCCATGTGGTGATATCCTTTAGAGATTGATGTCGGTTTTTGATACAGTGCCGTCTGAGGGATCGAAGGTCACGGTCATTCAATGTTGGCTTCCGGCCAACAATCTGGAGTGATTTCTCCAGATTCTCTGAACCTTTTGATGATATTATGGACCGTAGATGTTGAAATCCCTAAATTTCTTGCAATTGCACTTTGAGAAACGTTGTTCTTAAACTGTTTGACTAGTTGCTCACGCAGTTGTGGACAAAGGGGTGTACCTCGCCCCATCCTTTCTTGTGAAAGACTGAGCATTTTTTGGGAAGCTGTTTTTATACCCAATCATGGCACCCACCTGTTCCCAATTAGCCTGCACACCTGTGGGATGTTCCAAATGAGTGTTTGATGAGCATTCCTCAACTTTATCAGTATTTATTGCCACCTTTCCCAACTTCTTTGTCACGTGTTGCTGGCATCAAATTCTAAAGTTAATGATTATTTGCAACAAAAAAAAAGTTTATCAGTTTGAACATCAAATATGTTGTCTTTGTAGCATATTCAACTGAATATGGTTTGAAAATGATTTGCAAATCATTGTATTCCGTTTATATTTACATCTAACACAATTTCCCAACTCATATGGAAACGGGGTTTGTACATATACATATATGTATGCATGTATATATACATATATGTATATATTTACACATATATATACTGTATGTATGTATATATATATATATTTTATATATATATACACATATATATATATATATACATATATAAACACATCAGCTTTCACACTGCACTGTCAATAAATGTATTATTCTGCCATCGCTACTCGTTGATAGCATGTACAGCTAGACAGATAGTTAACAGCATGAAGAAGCAGAAGCTGCGTTTTGTTGATGCTTGATGTTCCTTCTTTTGAATTATTTTTCTTCCTCAGTTTTATTTTTTTTTACGCCTTCCTTTATTTAGATTTGTAAGACTGAAAATACAAACATTACATAAATAAAATAGAAGCTTTAGTGCTAATACACACAGCAAACATGGCTCACGTGTGGTTTAACACAATTAAAACCAAGGTTTAGCTTTATCGGCCTGTGCCGGTCAAATTTAGCGCTACATGCACTTAACCAGTTTTACAGGATATTTGTATTACAACTATGCTAGCATGTCTTCCAAAACAATTTGAGCACAAGCTATAGGGGGCGCCACTAATATATATATTTTTTTCCCACATGACTGCAGGTTATGTTTATGATCCAGTGGTACCTCAATTTAGTGTTTAAAGATAAGAGCTAATCGTTATGCTTTAAATTACAAGAAATAATTTGAGTTACAAGCATCCCCGCAATTTGTTGGCGTAGCAAATGTCACTGAACATCGTCAGGTTCGCCCAAAACATCTGGTCTTACTCGCTATCATTAGCTTAAAGCTAGAAATTGACATACAGTAACTTTGTTTCTCCATGCATGGGAAGAAAAAGCGGATGATATTCAATAAAGAAATAATCAAAAACATGGCTCAACATGTCGCCAATGTAGCAATTGGAGCGTATCACTGCTAGTCTGCACCACACTGAAGCAGAATGAGTCTAACGCCAGCCAAGGATGTTAAAATAATATCTGAACTGTAAACATTTATCCATGAAAATATGGAGAAGCTGCTGATAGTGTGTTTGACTGAGAAGCAGCTGGACGGAAATACAGTAAATGTTTACAATCCAAAGTAAATGTTGTACATTAATACTACATTACTTCATAAAACTACTGTAGTCGTTAGTAGTACATTCTATTGTATATATTTTTTTATAAAATATTTATCATAAAGGCATGTTAAATTGTGTTTTTTTTGTGGGCGCAATTAAATTGATTTCTATTCATTTCAAAGGGAGACATTGATTTAAGATAGAAGTGTTAAGAGCTCCGTCACAGAACCAATTTCTTGTAAACTTGTAAATTTAAGTACTACTGTAATATTTGTGTTTGTTTGTGCAGCAGGATTATAAAAACTACCGAAGCGGAGTCCTCAAAACGTCTGGAAGGCAACGCTTTTGGTGTGAATGTGAGGTGTGAATACATTTTGGTTGGCATTGTTACTTAGAGATGAATCACCATTTTCTTTGATTTCTCAATTAACAATGCATAGATGTTAGTTTACAAATGTGACCAATATAGATAAAGAGGGTCAGTACTTATGTTCTCCTGAGTGCTTTTCTAGTTTCCATACCCTGGCCAAACTTTCAGTTATACAAAATATAAAAAATATTTGTATCTGACAATTTTGAGGAGACAAGAGTATTTTTGCACCTTTCCAAAGGAGCGTGGTGACATTTAGCACAATCTAAAGAATACTTGGCAACTACTTAGATTAAAATATTGGATACAATGCGCACTTTCAGAAAGAGTATGAAGCATTTTAGCATGTTCTTCACATTTTGACAATATAAAAACAGTACATCATTAAGTCTTGCCACTTTTTTGTGTCATTTCTGCATAAGATGTATTGATTCCTACAATAAAAAAAAAAACTTTTCCTAAAAGGGGGGTAAATATAGGAATAATGTTGGGTTTAAGATTATATGATATCTTTGTTCTTGTGCACATTATTTCGTAATTCTACAAATAAAAATAATCTATTTTTGTTGTCTTCCCTGTAGCCTCCCAGAAGAGTTGCTGTTAATTCTACTGCAGTACATCGGTGGTCCTTCATCAGCAGCTTGCAGGTTAGATGCATTGCTCACCTTCTTGGCTCTTCGTCTTGCTCTTCCTGCTTCTCTTCATCCTCTGGCTGAGAATACTCTGGGCCTCGGCCGTATGCTGCAAGCGCACCATGAATCGCTCGATGTCATCGAAACAGTGGTTCAGAATCTCCTGTGTTCGATATTAGGTGTGTGGGAGGGGAAAAAAAGTCATTTGCAGTTTTATGCTGATGATGTGTTTATACCGAGCTCAACAGCGTTGTTACAGTACATAGGATAGGATAGGACTTTATTGTCATTGCACAAGTACAACGAAACTATGTTTTCAGCACAAACCCGTTCAAGATTAGACAAACAAACAGTGTACAGGGTTACAGAACAGGAACGCTGATGGGTCGCCAAAGGCGCCCCGTAAAAGATAAGAAAAAGGTAAAACGCTGGGGAAGAAGATGAGTAAAAAAATACAATCTAGACTAGGCTCCTAAGGGGGCCTAGTCTGGAGTGGGAAAAAACCTCCATGTGTCAAATCAACTTAAAGATAGCATCGAAATGCATAATTTCAACATGTTGCTAAAATCTCAAAAGGGCAAATGTTGGGGTTAAATTTGACAATCTAGTGTACACCGCAGTGGCATTTATATATCGTTTTTTTTTTGTAATATAATATACCATAATGACTATATTGCTAAATATGAAGTATACACTAGAACAGTGGTTCTTAACCTGGGTTCGATCGAACCCTATGGGTTCGGTGAGTCGGGCTCAGGGGTTCGGCGGAGGTCAAGACACACCCGACTCATCGTGTAAATAAAAACTTCTCCCTATCGGCGTATTAAGGATACGGCAACAGCAGAAGTCAGACTGATTTGCAGGTGTGTAATTTGTTGTGAGTTTATGCACTGTGTTGGTTTTGTTCTTTGAACAAGGTGATGTTCATGCACGGTTCATTTTGTGCACCAGTAAAAAAAACATATATTCACCATTAATTAGTTGCTTATTAACATGCAAATTAGTAACATTGGCTCTTAACTAGTCATAATTGTACTTATTAATGCCTTATTCGGCATGGCCTCATTATAACCCTAACCCTCTAACCCTGGCCCTAACCCTCTAACCCTAACCAAATAACTCTAAATTAAGTCTTTGTTACTTAAAATATGTTCCCCTGGTGTCCAAAAAACTCTAAATTAAGTCTTTGTTACTTAGAATATGTTTCCCATACTAAAGTGTTACCAAACACATATAACTCTGTCTTGAATTTGAAAAAAATATATACGGTACAGGTATATATATATTTTTCACTAAAGAAGGGTTCGGTGAAGGCGCATATGAAACTGGTGGGGTTCGGTACCTCCAACAAGGTTAAGAACCACTGCACTATAATATAGTTGTGATGTATACATGCAAACTAGCAGGTGGCACAAAAATACTTAAAATAATAATGATCAATGAAATAAAATGATGTCTGTTTCATTGATCATTATTATTATTCTCATTTTTTATTGATTTGTCCCTAAAATAAATACATACAAAATAATCATGATGATCAATAAAACAGTCATCAAACTGTTTTCATTGATCATCAGTATTTATGTATGTACTGTATATGTCCCTAACAAATGAATTAAAATAATAATGATGATGACCAATGAAATTGTCATGAAACTGACAATTTATTTACATTTCGGTTTGTTTGTTTTTAATTAAAAGGGATTTCTTGTCATATTTTACTGCCAACCATATTGATCCAGAATATAAAACAACCCTGAATATACTATTTTTTAAAGACATGTTTTCGGAAACATATTTTTAAGATGTAATCAAAAATAGATGTATTTTTTTTATTAACCATGTTTGTAATATTAGTGAAAAAAATAATCATAGATTGCAACACAAAAATAATGTCATTATTCATAGCTGTTTGACAGTTTGATGGGTGTTTCAATGATCATCAATATCAATATTATTATTATTATTTAATGTATGTATTTGTTAAAGACAGATAAATCATGTCTTTATCATTATGTTTCTTTTATTTGTTAGGACAGATAAATACATAGAAAAATGATAATGATGATCAATGAAACAATGTTTTATTTTTGTTGTAATCTATGACTAGTTTTTTCACTAATATCAAAAATATGACAGAAAAAAAGACACATTTGTCTTTGATTACATCTGGAAAAATATTCTTCCAAAAATACGTCTTGAAAAATAAAGGCTGTGATATATCCAGAGTTGTCTTATTGGGGCGGTATAGCTCGGTTGGTAGAGTGTCCGTGCCATCAACCTGAGGGTTGCAGGTTCGATCCCCGCTTCCGCCATCCAAGTCACTGCCGTTGTGTCCTTGGGCAAGACACTTTACCCACCTGCTCCCAGTGCCACCCACACTGGTTTAAATGTAACTTAGATATTGGGTTTTCACTATGTAAAGCGCTTTGAGTCACTAGAGAAAAGCGCTATATAAATATAATTCACTTCACTTCACACTTCTTATATTCTGTAGTAAAATATGACAAAAACATCGCTTTCAAATGTAAACCTTTCTATGAAATATAAATAAATTGCTGCTATGTATGCACTATTTACAACACTAAAGAGGTATTTTGACTGAAAGTATTTAACAAATGATCTCATAACAAAATGACATTGGTGAAAAAGGCATATACTGTACAGTACATTCTAATTTAACTATTATTTTTTAAAATATTTTACATATTTACTACACGCAAAATGAAATATTTCAATCTTGCATTTCTTATTTGCTAAATATATTTAATGAATATAGTTTATAGTAAATGTAATATCGGATAAAAAAAATGTCAAAAAATTCAGTATTGAAAGCAACTGCAAATAAATTGCAAACAGTAGCTAAGCTTTTAATTGTTCTCGGTTTTTGCACGATATAACATTTTATTTAATAAATACTTCTATAAACAATCCTCATGTCCAATATGATGGAATTATTAAAAAAAAACATAGTATGTCCTTCTTATATTCATTAAAAGTTTCATTTAAGTATAGTATCAAACAACTCCGCAGATTTGTTGTAGTATTTAAAAACATTTTGGCTCCTGTTTCTTTATGGTCTGTTCTTTAAAAAAAAAAAAAAAAAAAAAAAGATTCTTTGTGCTAATATTCTTAGTGGAGATGTCCGATAATATCGGACTGCCGATATTATCGGACGATAAATGCTTTAAAATGTAATATCGGAAATTATCGGTATCGGTTTCAAAATGATCGGTATCGGTTTCAAAAAGTAATAATTATGACTTTTTAAAACACCGCTGTGTACACGGACGTACGGAGAAGTACAGAGCGCCAATAAACCTTAAAGGTACTTCCTTTGCGTGCCGGCCCAATCACATAATATCTATGGCTTTTCACACACACACACAAGTGAATGTACTTGGTCAACAGCCATACAGGTCACACTGAGGGTGGCCGTATAAACAACTTTAACACTGTTACAAATATGCGCCACACTGTGAACCCACACCAAACAAGAATGACAAACACACTTCGGGAGAACATCCGCATCGTAACACAACATAAACACAACAGAACAAATACCCAGAACCCCTTGCAGCACTAACTCTTCCGGGACGCTACAATATACACCCCCCTACCCAACCTCCTCATGCTCTCTCAGGGAGAGCATGTCTCAAACTCCAAGCTGCTGTTTTGAGGCATGTTAAAAAAATTTAAAAAATAATGCACTTTGTGAAAGTCAAAGTATAGTACCCATAATTGTAGTGGGTATCAGGATTATCTCAGGGAGAGCATGTCCCAAATTCCAAGCTGCTGTTTTGAGGCATGTTAAAAAAAAAAAGCACTTTGTGAATTCAATAATAAATATGGCAGTGCCATGTTGGCATTTTTTTCCATAACTTGAGTTGATTTATTTTGGAAAACCTTGTTGCATTGCTTAATGCATCCAGCGGGGCATCATAACAAAATTAGGCATAATAATGTGTTAATTCCACGACTGTATATATCGGTATCGGTTGATATCGGTATCGGTAATTAAGAGTTGGACAATATCGGAATATCGGATATCGGCAAAAAAGCCATTATCGGACATCTCTAATTCTTAGTAATCAAATCAAGCTCTTACCACTTCTCTCTCTGCATTAAATTGGGACGGATGGTTTGCATCCACGTTGGCATCCTCCTCTGAGGACAATAGTATCATCATTGTGTCAGCTACAACTAAAGAATGCATGAACTTGGTTCAATTATGGAAATGAATATACCATTTTCATAGTCAGCGCTTTTGGTGGGCTGGCTGGAGAGAAGTTGGTGTCCTCGGAGTGGCATGACTCGGACGCCTGAGGACTTTCGAGGCATCACAGGAGGAGGTGGTCGTGACATCTTGTTGGTCATAAATAGAGAAATGAAAAACAAATTTTTTGTGGGTGAAATTACACAATGAAAACTATTTTTTTCCAACGCCTCAAGCAGCTTGCAGGAATGCAGAGTATTGAGTGTGCATGCTGGTGACAAAACCACCGACACCTGCCTGCATGGTATGTAGATGACACAATCCTCCCAAAAGTTGTGTACCAACCGGCCTCAGAAATGATTTCTTTACAGAATTCTAACAAAACCATAAAGTAAACATGTCTGAATACTCTAAGCCTGCCATGCAATAATAAACCATAAATCTTCCAATGGCGAACATTTTGATTGACACCTGAGACAGTCCACACATCATGCGCGCACACACACACACACACACACACACACACACACACACGCTCACACATACACGCCTATTTACACATAATTACCACATGTAGTCCTGATGCATCACTGTACCTTTTGGTGTGGTCTGAGTGTTTAAGTCCAAGCCACAGAAGTGTGTGTGCTCGCTGAGCTGAGGTGTTTACACAAGCATGTCCCACCTCCTCCAGATATGCAAGAACGAGAAAAACTAGTCGGACTTTAGCGAATAATCTCAGCCGCTTTCATTCTCCTCAGACTATAGCACCTGATGCGTATACTTATTTGACCGTTCTGTCCCTCCCGCTTCTTCTCCACCGCCTGAATCTGACAGTCACTCCAAGTGGCTCATGGGAAGTACACCTGCTTGAAATGCAATGCAATCCAATACAAGAGCCGTATCTAACATTTCAATATTTCACTCGATCCATTTTTTATATTGCCATTCCGTTTTAAAGTCACAGGGGAGTTAGTTAACTTTATGTTGTATACACGTGGTAGACTAAAAAACTATCAGGTTTGACTCTAAAGTTAACTAAAAAAAAAATATTTATTTTAGTCAAGCTGCTGCGCCTCCATTGAAGTCATGTGGTGCCCCCTAGAGGAGACAAAGTTAGAATGAGGTGGCACAGTGAGCCTCCCCTCAGGGAACATAATACACTACCCCCGAAAAACTGATTATCAAAACTAAAATATATAATTTTTTTTCTTTAGTTATTAGACTAGCAGGTTTGTTTGTCTTTTCTTTTTTTTTTTTCTAATGCTGCTGTGGTAGCCATTTGTGTTTTTTATATTTCTGTAGTCCTGCATATATAAAGTTAATGAATTATTAGTTTTTTGATGAATACTTGTGCCTACTGCACTACTGCACTTTGGTGTTGGTCATTGTGGAGGTGTTTGATGGATACTTGGGCCTACTGCGCTGCTGCACTTTGGTGTTGGTCATTGTGGTGGTGTTTGATGAATACTTGGGCCTACTGCGCTACTGCACTTTGGTGTCATTATGATTTTGGTAGCCATTTTTGTGTTATTATGGGCCTGTTGCAATGCCAGCGCCCATTCACATGCTGCAAGCAGCAGTGAATGGGCGCTGGCAATGCAATTAAGCAGCCCATATTGTTATTGCTCATACTTCAAACTTTATCATTCTTGTTCCGCACGTTTCTCTTACACTTAATACGAGATGAACCGGCCAACGAACCCCTCACATACCTGTATGTTATACCTTCGGAAAGGGGCTGTTCGCGCCGATGGCGGTACTTTAAATTGGGACTATTTCCTGTTAAGCTGTGGCCGCAAGGTAGTTGGTGCCTGTCGTGGCGGTAATCCTAGAACCCGTTGGTGGACACCGGCGGTGAGGGATGCCGTCAAGCTGAAGAAGGAGTCCTATCGGGTTCTTTTGGCTCATAGGACTCCGGAGGCAACAGACAGGTACCGACAGTCCAAGCGGTGTGCGGCTTCAGCGGTCGCGGAGGCAAAAACTCGGACATGGGAGGAGTTCGGGGAAGCCATGGAAAACGACTTCCAGACGGCTTCGAAGCGATTCTGGACCACCTCAGGAAGGTGAAGCAGTGCACTGTCAACACCGTGTATGGTGCGGATGGTGTTCTGCTGACCTCGACTGCGGATGTTGTGGATCGGTGGAGGGAATACTTCGAAGACCTCCTCAATCCCACCAACACGTCTTCCTATGAGGAAGCAGTGCCTGGGGAATCTGTCGTGGTCTCTCCTATTTCTGGGGCTGAGGTTGCTGAGGTAGTTAAAAAGCTCCTCGGTGGCAAGGCCTCGGGGGTGGATGAGATCCGCCCAGAGTTCCTTAAGGCTCTATGCTGTGGGGCTGTCTTGGTTGACAAGACTCTGCAGCATCGCGTGGACATCGGGGCCGGTACCTCTGGATTCGCAGACCGGGGTGGTGGTTCCTCTCTTTAAGAAGGGGAACCGGAGGGTGTGTTCCAACTATCGTGGGATCACACTCCTCAGCCTTCCCGGTAAGGTTTATTCAGGTGTACTGGAGAGGAGGCTACGCCGGATAGTCGAACCTCGGATTCAGGAGGAACAGTGTGGTTTTCGTCCTGGTCGTGGAACTGTGGACCAGCTCTATACTCTCAGTAGGGTCCTTGAGGGTGCATGGGAGTTTGCCCAACCAGTCTACATGTGTTTTGTGGACTTGGAGAAGGCATTCGACCGTGTCCCTCGGGAGGTCCTGTGGGGAGTGCTCAGAGAGTATGGGGTATCGGACTGTCTGATTGTGGCTGTCCGCTCCCTGTATAATCAGTATCAGAGCTTGGCCTGCATTGCCGGCAGTAAGTCGGACACGTTTCCAGTGAGGGTTGGACTCCGCCAAGGCTGCCCTTTGTCACCGATTCTGTTCATAACTTTTATGGACAGAATTTCTAGGCGCAGTCAAGGCGTTGAGGGGATCCGGTTTGGTGGCTGCAGGATTAGGTCTCTGCTTTTTGCAGATGATTTGGTCCTGATGGCTTCATCTGGCCAGGATCTTCAGCTCTCACTGGATCGGTTCGCAGCTGAGTGTGAAGCGACTGGGGTGAGAATCAGCACCTCCAAGTCCGAGTCCATGGTTCTTGCCCGGAAAAGGGTGGAGTGCCATCTCCGGGTTGGGGAGGAGACCCTGCCCCAAATGGAGGAGTTCAAGTACCTCGGAGTCTTGTTCACGAGTGGGGGAAGTGTGGATCATGAGATCGACAGGCGGATCGGTGCGGCGTCTTCAGTAATGCGGACGCTGTATCGATCCGTTGTGGTGAAGAAGGAGCTGAGCCGGAAGGCAAAGCTCTCAATTTACCGGTCGATCTACGTTCTCATCCTCAGCTATGGTCATGAGCTTTGGGTTATGACCGAAAGGACAAGATCACGGGTACAGGCGGCCGAAATTAGTTTCCTCCGCCGGGTGGCGGGGCTCTCCCTTAGAGATAGGGTGAGAAGCTCTGCCATCCGGGAGGAGCTCAAAGTAAAGCTGCTGCTCCTCCACATCGAGAGGAGCCAGATGAGGTGGTTCGGGCATCTGGTCAGGATGCCACTCAAACGCCTCCCTAGGAAGGTGTTTAGGGCACGTCCAACCGGTAGGTGGCCACGGGGAAGACCCAGGACACGTTGGGAAGACTTTGTCTCCCGGCTGGCCTGGGAACGCCTCGGGATCCCCCGGGAGGAGTTGGACGAAGTGGCTGGGGAGAGGAAAGTCTGGCTTCCCTGTTTAGGCTGCTGCCCCCGTGACCTGACCTCGGATAAGCGGAAGAAGATGGATGGATGGATGGATATTTACTGTTACCGTGGATACGCTATTCACGAATAAATGAAAAAAATGGGCCATTAGAATGGGTACGCACCTTTATAATGGCGGGTATTTCTAGCAGAACGCTCCAAAAAGGCAAGATTACCTCCTTTTGTAGCTCAGCCATACTTTTACGTAGCACTCTATGTGACATTTGTTAACTGTTAGCATGTTAATGTTAGCATGCTAGCATGTTACCACTAGCTTGCTAAATTGTTGAGCTACTTTTGCTACTGTTTAGTCCAGAGTCATATAACTTGGTATGTGACACTTGTTAACTGTTAGCATGCAAATGATAGCATACTAGCAAGCTAACTTAGGCTTGCTAACCTTTTCATCTATTTTTACACTTTTTTTTTACACCTTTTGAGTCGTATAATTTGGTATATGAAACATGCTGACTGTTATCACGCTATCGTTAGCACACATGCTAAGTGTTAGCATTTTTATGTAAACATGCTACTGTTTTAGACTAGCTCTGTGGCTCTTTTTGTACAGTTACACCTAAAACTCACGGATTCAGACACTCGGTACCATCTAATAAGTATGGCGGTTTCCGGCGACCCCCGGCCAGATGTCCAGGGCACAGATAGCAGGCCAATCAAAATTTCCGCGGGAATTTTCTAGTCTATATTTCTCTGGTACTGTATATATTAAGTTAAATTATTTATTTTTTATATTAGAAAGTCATTTGCATTCTGTGTCATTTACAGCACCTGTGACAAAAGCATATAGGGGTGCACAGGTGAAACTGATTAGACACATGTCGGGTTGAGAGACTGGCGGTGAAAACATTTTTTTGCCACTTCTTATGCAACACTTGAGCCTTAGTTTTGTTTATGGCTTTGTATGTAGTTAAACTAGTTTTTGTTCACCTTGGATGGACTGTTGGAAAGGAGACCTTTTTTGCAAATAAAGCTATTTTTTGAGAGACTTAAGTTCTTTTTTTCTTTTTTTATTTCAGGCAATGACATAAAAAAAAAATAATTAAAAAAAAAAGTACAAAGTTGACAACACATGATAATATAAATTAATATAGTGCAAAAGGTAATGTATAGTATGTAATGCATGATTGTCCAGTTGTAGTCGGAAGTGCGTATGAAAGTGCACCACCTGTCCTGGCTCAGACCACGGTCTTTGGTTTAGAACAGTGGTTCTTAACCTTGTTTGAGGTACCGAACCCCACCAGTTTCATATTCACCGAACCCTTCTTTAGTGAAAAATAAAATGTTGGGTTTTTTTTCAAATTCAAGACAAGTTATATGTTTTTTTACTGGTGCATACAATGAACCATACATGAGCATCACCTTGTTCAAAGAACAAAACCTACACAGTGCATGAACTCACAACAAATTACACACCTGGAAATTAGAGGGAACATTGTTTGGGGGTATCCATAATACGTCGATAGGGAGAAGTTTTTATTTTCACGATGAGTTGGGTGTGCTCCGCCAAACCCCTGATGCCGACTCACCGAACCCATAGGGTTCGATCGAACCCAGGTTAAGAACCACTGGTTTAGAACCTGGAAAGCTTGGAAAGGCCGATACAGCTGCAGTACTTTCCTTTAAGTTATTTGGCGCCTGCCAAAGGAAGCCCAAATCACAGGAGGAAAAACCCTGACTTACAATAGGAAGGGGGCTCATATGATATGGCCCCATTCATCACAGTTTACCTGACACATGAAACATGACTAATTGAGAGGGTGCACTATCCACATTAGCCACCAGATAACAGGTATGTTTTGAATGTCTTAAAATGTGTTTGGTGGCAAATTTCGACTTTGACCATGACCATCAGTTGCTTTGTAGAGTGGCACTTTCCATCATTTTCAGCAGACCGCATTGCAAAATGATTAATCCCCCCACCTTTTCATCACGCAAGATTCACCCAGGAATTGGGCCATATGAATGCCTTCCCTACTGTATATTATTTGTTGCACGTGTGTGATTAAGATGTTGGAGGTTAGAAATTGTTAGAAATTGGGTAAAATATCACTGAGATGTTGAAAGTAGTAATAGTGACCAAAGCTGGAGAACAGTGACACCAGCTGGGCCTCACATGTTAACATAAAAATATTATCTACTGTCATATGTTTACTGATGCACAAGTATGGATAAACTCCTTAGAAGACCCATAGCGTCCAGATAACCAAAATTTCCCTAACATGTTCTGTTTTTTTTTTTGCTTTTGAAAATGAATTTGGCAGTCATTTCTCATAATATCAAATAGATTTAACTAACTACTTGGAATGTCCCCTTTCCATCGCCAGACTCGATATGTCGCCCCCTCTTGGTGTGGCGACGTCTACAACAGGGGTTCTTAAACTTTTCGACCTCGGGGCCCAACTTTTCCACTACAGAGGGGCCTGGGCCCCACACAATTATTAAAACTGAATTAGTAATCTTACTCTAGATTAAAATCGCATTCAATAATTATATCTAATTTACTTGCAGTGAAACACGATTATTAAAACCATGTGTTAATCACAAATATTCTCACCAAGGTTTAGAACAGGCTGATTACAAACATAAATACTATTCAACTATATTGCAAAATAAGTAACTCATATAAACTGATGAAAAATACATTTACATAAAATTACTCAGTGCTAAAATAAATAAATGCAACTGCTGTTGTTTTGACGTTAGTTTTCTGATGAAATAAATCAAAATAAAACATCTATATATAGTTCTTAACACCTCATAAACTTACAATAAAACATGCTTTTATTTTGTCAAAGTATAATTTTGCAGCCGTATTTGACACACTCTAGCTACATTCTTACAGTGTTTAGTGACCAGCAGGCACTCGAACACGCACCATACGGCGTGATAAACGTTGAAAAAAAAATACACAGAACAACAACAACAAAAAATTAATTATTGCCCATTGGCTTTGGACCGGCAATCACAGAAAATGTTTTACTTTTGTGGGAAGTATGTCAACTGTAGTGTCTGCCTCCAATGTATTTGTAATCACTGTATGTGTCACTCATTATGTATTATTCTAACTCATCTTTCTTTTTTGTAACATGCTACGTGAATAAGTGTACTTTTGTACTTATTACCCCATATTTCTGCACAATAACGCACATATGGTAACACTGGCGAGCAAAATAGAGTGACTTTGGTCAAGAACATGCACAGTACAGGCCAAAAGTTAGGACACACCTTCTCATTCAATGTGTTTTTTTTATTTTCATGACTATTTACATTGTAGATTGTCACTGAAGGCATCAAAACTATGAATGAACACATGTGGAGTTATGTACTTAACAAAAAAAGGTGAATTAACTGAAAACATGTTTTGTAGTATTCTAGTTTCTTCAAAATAGCCACCCTTTGCTCTGATTACTGCTTTGCACACTCTTGGCATTCTCTCGATTAGCTTAAAGATGGAGTCACCCAAAAGGGTTTTCACTTCACAGGTGTCATAGTTTTGATGCCTTCAGTGACAATGTAAATAGTCATGAAAATAAAGAAAATGCATTGAATTGAGAAGGTGTGTCCAAACTTTTGGCTTGTACTGTGTGTGTGTATATATATATATATATATATATATATATATATATATATATATATATATATATATATATATATATATATATATATATATATATATATATATATATATATATATATATATATATATATATTTATATATATATATATATATATATATATATATATATATATATATATATATATATATATATATATATATATATATATATATATATATATATATACATTTATGAGATTTCCAGTTAATTTTATCATCTATTATTACCAGTGTTGGGTTAGTTACTGAAAACCAGTAACTAGTTACAGTTACTAGTTACTTTATTTCAAAAGTAACTCAGTTACTAACTCAGTTACTTACACCAAAAAGTAATGCGTTACTGTGAAAAGTAACTATTTAGTTACTTATTTTTTTCTCCTTTTTTTTAAGGCTCCCATTAATGCCCTTTTAGCCTTCGTTTCAGTACTGTTATTGCACTGGAGAATAATACAATGTGTTGATCAACTGGACATGCATTTGCATCACTGAACTCTGCTAAGCAATGTGGTCTACATACAACACACAAAGACAAAGATATGTTTCAAAGGGTCAATTTATTTCAGGCTACAACAAATTGACAAAACTATTTTAAATAGCTGCAACATAACATACATAAGTAACAAACCGCATAATAACAACATAGCTGTAAAGCTGGCTTCACCCAAGGAAGGCACACATGACATACACAAAGCCTAATCAGGCATTTTTTCTCTCTCAAGGAATTGTGAAATAAAATCATGTATTCAGGAGATCAACACTGTAGTGAAGCCCAGAAGACTCTACACATTTCCTCAGTTTTAGTTTAGAGAAAATGAAAGATTGGCCTGGCCCACTAGCATCCCTCTTTATGTTTGTGAACTTTATAGTCTATACATTTAGAGTGATGTGATAATCAAACACTCTAGAAGTCTAGAATGAAATAGTATATAAGAGAATTGACAGTGTGTACCTTCAATGATGAGCAGAGGCAGAGTTTGGAGTGTTTTCTTTAGCTCGCTTTCCATGTTTATGTACTCACTGTCCAGGTACTTGGAACATGTTTTCTGTGCCATTTGTTGTTTGATGCCGGTATCATGCTATTTAGCTGCCAGAAAACGGGTGACTCCACTGTAGAAATAGCCTGCATGTCTTCTAGCACATACGCTGCAATGGCTCTATCAATGTTGTCCTGGCTAGCAGTCCCTCCGTTAAAATCCTTAGGTGGAGGTGAAGTGGCATCGGAGTCTGTGTCTCTCTTTACTAGCTTCGTCAAAGCATGTTGCTTATGTGGCGTGGCGAAGTTGGGAGAGTGGCCGTGCCAGAAATCTGAGGGTTACTGGTTCAATCCCCACCTTCTACCATCCTAGTCACGTCCGTTGTGTCCTTGAGCAAGACACTTCAACCTTGCTCCTGATGGGTCCTGGTTAGTGCCTTGCATGGCAGCTCCCGCCATCAGTGTGTGAATGTGTGTGTGAATGGGTGAATGTGGAAATAGTGTCAAAGCGCTTTGAGTTCCTGAAAAAGGTAGAAAAGCTATACAAGTATAACCCATTTACATTTATGTAGCTGTTTCAGCAGATTTGAATTGCTGTTTTGGGCAGTATTCCCGGGTGCTGTCACTGTTGCTACTCACTGCTCCCCTCACCTCCCAGGGGGTGATCAAGGGTGATGGGTCAAATGCAGAGAATAATTTCACCACACCTAGTGTGTGTGTGACAATCATTGTCACTTTAACTTTAAGTAGATGGGATCTTTGATCCAAGACACAACTTACATTTAACTAAAATGTTATTTTCTTTGTGCTCGACAAAAGAAAAGTAGTGACAATGTCTCCATGTAACTCGACTTCTGGCTTCGCCATGATGTCTTTTTAGTTGTTATGAGAGTAGCGTGTGTGGCCCTTTAAGAAATGACAGCATGTGAGGTGAGTGACGTCGGTGAGTGAGTGGGCGAGAGAGGTGAGGGAGCGCAACAGTGGATGCGTGCAGGTGTTCTAGCTTGGTGGATGGCTGCGTGCAAGACACCAATAAAGTAACAAAATTGCAACAAACCGCCGGCCTCGTCATTCACCCTCGAGTCCGGAGCTGTAAAGACCCACTGCCGGGTAAAGTGAAGGGTGTTAGCCCCGAAGTACATAGGCCCTGGAGGAACGTCTCCCCTGCGCTCCGCTCCTCGGTCGAGGAAAGCACGCCTTTTCTTTTCCTTGTGAGACAGAAGGACGACACTTCTTCTGTTTCTAGCCGATACTACATTAAAAAATAACGTAAAATAACGCAGTAACGCATCATGTAGTAACGGTAACTGAGTTACTGGATATAAAAAAATAACGCGTTAGATTACTAGTTACCGCCGAAACTAACGGCGTTACAGTAACGCGTTACTTAGTAACGCGTTTGTCCCAACACTGATTATTACACCCAAAATGTGGTTTCTTTTACTATTTCAATGTCCGTCTATTTGTATTTGTGTTTGACTTTCTCTTCTGCTGTTACCAAATTGAATTATTTTAGTTTTACTGAGATTTAATGATAGTCTGTATTGCTTGTATTAGCTTCTGTGTGAACTCTCCTGAACAAAACGCAGATATTGTGTTGTGTGTTTACGTCGCACAAGACGCTGTAATCGGTGGCTCTCCAGTGTTAAAGGCGAACCTTCATTTACCATACTTGTCTTCTTTCCGGATTGTGGGGAAAGCTTTCCACAATTCTCGCGGGTGGAGAAGCCCCATGCTGCACAACAGGGCATTTTTAGACTTCGAAAAACTAAAGAGGAAGTGGTGCACAGACATGGCATCAGCTCAAAGTTATAGCAGTCAGTGCTCCCTATAGTCGCGTGAGTGCCTTTTGACCAATCATTGAGGAGCTCGCCTGAAACCGAGTTGGTCATATACATGACTCTGAACAATGGGCCACGGCCTTATGTTTTTTTTTATTTTATTTTGCATATTGTTTACAATCCCTATGAGGACATGCATGTTTTTTTTGGGGGGGGGGGGGTTGCATTTTAACTCGTAATCATTTGCTCGTTCTAGGTGGCAAGTCATGCACATACTTGCCAACCTTGAGACCTCCGAATTCGGTAGATGGGGCGGGGGTAAAGTATATTGTAGTGTCCCGGAAGAGTTAGTGCTGCAAGGGGTTCTGGGTATTTGTTCTGTTGTGTTTATGTTGTGTTACGGTGCGGATGTTCTCCCGAAATGTGTTTGTCATTCTTGTTTGGTGTGGGTTCACAGTGTGGCGCATATTTGTAACAGTGTTAAAGTTGTTTATACGGCCACCCTCAGTGTGACCTGTATGGCTGTTGATCAAGTATGCCTTGCATTCACTTATGTGTGTGTAAAAGCCGCATATATTATGTGAATGGGCCGGCACGCTGTTTGTATGGAGGAAAAGCGGACGTGACGACAGGTTCTAGAGGACGCTAAAGGCAGTGCCTTTAAGGCACGGCCCCAATATTGTTGTCCGGGTGGAAATCGGGAGAAATTCAGGAGAATGGTTGACCCGGGAGATTTTCGGGAGGGGCACTGAAATTTGGGTGTCTCCCGGGAAAATCGGGAGGGTTGGCAAGTATGGTCATGCAGCTAACGGGAGCAATCCATCCTGCCTCCTGGTTTTTCTAGCGTAGCAACATTAGCCCTAAGCCAGCTTCTGCGTCAGCAGCTAAATGGTTTTTGAATTTGTAATGCACAACACAATGTGATAGAACACAAATCTGTACTGACTGAAAAACATAAACAATCAGATTACAGTATCTGTAAAGTATGAGCCCACATTTCATGTTTTGTTTGTACACAGCTAACTTGACAGTGTATGTACTGTAGTTGTAATAACACACATGACGTGCTGCGTGTATCATGATTAATATTATAGTAACTTACTTGATGGACATTTGTCCGTTTAGTCCAGCTGGCCGTGGACATTTTTTTCCAGTTGATTTTGGGTAAGCACGCCATTTCTGTCGACATAGCTTGTTTTCAAGCGCCACACTTGCAGTGTCAAGTCACGCTGACCTCATTCTCTTGGCTTCCATCTGCTCCGAAGTTTAAATCACCCTCTCTTTGTGCTGGCTTGTATCAGCAGCATTTCCGTATACCGTATTTTTCTGATTATAAATCGCTCCGGAGTATAAATCGCTCCGGAGTATAAATCGCACCAACCGAAAATGCATAATAAAGAAGAAAAAAAAACAAATATAAGTCGCACTAGAGTATAAGTCTCATTTTTGGGGGAAATTTATTTGATAAAATCCAACACCAAGAATAGACATTTGAAAGGCAATTTAAAGTAAATAAAGAATAGTGAACAACAGCTGCATATTTCACTACTTCCAGCTTGTAACCTGCAGTATATGATTTCCTTTTCGGTGCCATTTTTGTTCAGCCCTTCTCAGTCTTTATAAGTTACCGCCAATGTTGAAATGATCAATTTTCATAGGTACGGAAGTAGTAGCAGGTAGCATTTTTTTTCACAATGCACTTCTGCCATGACCCGCCGCCAAATTTTTATTGGTTGACGTGTGTGTGTGTGACGATTGCTGATATACACCTAGTCTCTTACGTGAATGAGATAAATAATATTATTTGATATTTTACGGTAATGTGTTAATAATTTCACACAAGTCTCTCCAGAGTGTAAATCGCAACTATGAAAAAAACTGCGATTTATAATCCGAAAAATACAGTATTCGGGTTCAGAAAGGTTGTGAATCCTCATTTGTCCAAAAAAAGCAATCTTCCTTGTCTGTTACCAAGTCTGTTTCCGGAAGGAGGAACACACATTTGTTGCCGGAAGTCAGAAGTGTGCTGCTATAGGAACGGAAATAAATGTGCTGAAGAACTACGTTCCGGAAATGCTTAAAATGACCAAAATACAGTAAATATTGAACATATCACATATGGTTATGAAGGTGTCTGTTACTACATTATATATACTATACATACTTACAGTTTGTATATACAAAGCCCTCTAAAACAAATGCAAAACCCTCCTATACAACGTTGATGGAGGGTTTTGCATTTGTTTTAGAGGACTTTGAAGGCTACAATGGTGCCAGCCATTAGCCGCATCTTGCAAGCAGTTAAAAAAACAAAAACAAAAAACATGTTTTTTCCTGTCTCTCATAAAGTTTGTGAATGATAGAAAAAAATTCAAAAAAAAGTGCAGTTCCCCTTCAAGAAACACTGATCCATAGAACTGGATCCCATTTCCCCACATGGACAGTGTGGATAAAGAGGCATGTAGAGCAATTATTTTAATCACTTCATCGTACGTTTTTGTCGCCCTGGTCCATGATTACTTCAAAACTAATACGGTTAAAACATTGTGAGCGAAAATGAAATATTTAAGAATTGCAATTTCGGAACTTCCCTGCTCTTCCATAGACACCATATTCTGTGTTTCCTCGTGCTCTTTCAGCATTTCATCAAATATCTTCAGTAAAACATCAGTAGAAGAGGACACAAAACCCAAAACCCAAAACCAGCAAAGTTGGCACATTGTGTAATTCCAAAATAAAAACAGAATACAATGATTTGCAAATCCGTTTCAACTTATATTCAATTGAATGGACTGCAAAGACAAGATATTTAATGTTTGAACTGAGAAACTTAATTTTTTTTTGGCAAATAATCATTAACTTAGAATTTAATGTCAAAAAAGTTGGCAGAGGGGCATTTTTACCACTCTGTTACATGGCCTTTCCTTTTAACATTAATTAACATTCCTTTAACATTTTCAATGGGAGACAGGTCTGGACTACAGGCAGGCCAGTCTAGTACCCGCACTCTTTTACTATGAAGCCACGCTGTTTTAACACGTGGTTTGGCATTGTCTTGCTGAAATAAGCAGGGGCGTCCATGATAACGTTGCTTGGATGGCAACATATGTTGCTCCAAAACCTGTATGTACCTTTCAGCATTAATGGTGTCTTCACACAAATCGCTCACGCATTTGTTCACAAAGTGGTGACCCTCGCCCCAACCTTGTTTGTGAATGACTTAGCATTTCCTGGAAGCTGCTTTTATACCCAATCATGTCACCCACCTGTTCCCAATTAGCCTGTTCACCTGCGGGATTTTCCAAATAAGTGTTTGATGAGCATTCCTCAACTTTCTCAGTCTTTTTTGCCACTTGTGCCAGCTTTTTTGAAACATGTTGCCGGCATCAAATTCCAAATGAGCTAATATTTGCAAAACATTACAACATTTTCCTGTTCGAACGTTAAGTATCTTGTCTTTGCAGTCCATTCAAAAGAATATAGGTTGAAAAGGATTTGCAAATCATTGTATTCTGTTTTTATTTACCATTTACACAACGTGCCAACTTCACTGGTTTTGGTATGTACTAGCAGCTTACCTTCTTTTTTTCTTGTTTTTGAGCTCCGAGTCTGCTCTTTGTCTCTCAGTTTTCCCGCAGCTTCTGACTCAGTCTTTCTCCCCTCAAGGGTGCTCCTGATTTTTGGGATCGGCTTGAGTATTTTACATTTTTTTCCCATCCAAAACCCTTTGAAATCAGAATCGTTAAAATGATCGTTGCAAATTACATTCCTCTCATTTGAGCCGTCCCATTTTGCGCAAGTCCATTTGACATAGATTCCTCATATTCCCACCATTTGTAAATATATGCAGGCTGACCCGTTTTTCAGTTGTATGGCTACAACCTGCCACAATCCAGGCAGACGTATTTGCTAATTCCCGCCCACATTTTGCAGCTAAAAGTGGGGTGGGCGAAAACAAGCCTAATACAAACATAAAATCACTACTATGTCTATTTTGGGGGGAATTTCACCTGTAGACATAATGTTTCCGTCCAGAACTATGAAATGATTGCCAATGTCAGCATTAGAGGGCCCTTTTATCCTTCAAGCCAACCCCAATGTTTATTGATATCTCTCATGCACAGTAAACATAAGGCATAGCTTTATAACACCTCTGTCGGAGAATACTTCTTTATGATGGTGTTTTAGGCTTTGAACTTTCTTTAGATGTCTGTCGCTTACATAAGGACAAAGCACATGATTCCCACTGTGTGAAGGTGACTTTGACAACATGATGTCTACATTTATAACACGCCAAGCAATCGTGACCTGTTCGCTCGACAGACCTTTCAGCAAGCATGTCCCTGAGGTATTTAGAGCACCACTAACTGATTTAAGTTGATTTAGAGCGGGATAAGTGGTAGGGATGGATATGTGATACGGTATTTTAAAAGTGTGCAAAAAAATGCTGCTAATGGTTGTCACTACTTCGGTGTGTACTTGTCTTTTATGTTTTGTGGCTGTTGTGTAATATACATAATTAGCTGCACAGACAGAAAGAACAATGATGGCTAACTAGCTACCAATTGCATGGAATTTTTCATTAATGTCTCGCTGCAGGCAACAAGTTCCTGTATAATTAGAGTAGATGATAAAGTTAAACACTATAGCAATGACCACGTTTACTTTGCACACCAAATCGTATTGTTTTGCCCACAAGTGACTCAGATAGTATATTTTTTGCCAGTCTAAAAGCTCCAAAGTGCTTAAAATCTGATCTTTTGGAATCAGATTTAGGCCACATAAGTAGGTAGTCCGAATCCGATTGTAATCTGATTTTTTCAAATGTGACTTTTAGTCTAAATGGAAACGCAACCTGAATGTGACATTTTTGTCATTTTTGGGCAAGCTATGTAATTTGTGTGTGCAGGGAAAGACGTGGAAGTGGATGCATCATTACAACATCCGGTTTTGGTGAGCAAAGTATTTTTTCGCCGGCCAAATTTTCCCAACATCAGTAGTCTATAGTGCGTGAATAATAGTCTTTATATATATATATATATATATATATATATATATATATATATATATATATATATATATATATATATATATATATATATATATATATATATATATATATTAAGGGTGTGGGAAAAAATCGATTCGAATTCGAATCGCGATTCTCACGTTGTGCGATTCAGAATCGATTCTCATATTTTAAAAATCGATTTTTTTTTTTTCATTTTTTTTTTTTTCATTTTTTTTTCTTCATTTTTTTAATTAATCAATCCAACAAAACAATACACAGCAATACCATAACAATGCAATCCAATTCCAAAACCAAACCCAACCCAGCAACACTCAGAACTGCAATAAACAGAGCAATTGAGAGGAGACACAAACACGACACAGAACAAACCAAAAGTAGTGAAATAAAAATGAATATTATCAACAACAGTATCAATATTAGTTACAATTCCAACATAGCAGTGATTAAAAATCCCTCATTGACATTATCATTAGACATTTATAAAAATAAAAAATAAAAATTAACAATAGTGTCACAGTGGCTTACACTTGCATCCCATCTCATAAGCTTGACAACACACTGTGTCCAATATTTTCACAAAGATAAAATAAGTCATATTTTTGGTTCATTTAATACTTAAAACAAATTTACATTATTGCAATCAGTTGATAAAACATTGTCCTTTACAATTATAAAAGCTTTTTACAAAAATCTACTACTCTGCTTGCATGTCAGCAGACTGGGGTAGATACTGCTGAAATCCTATGTATTGAATTAATAGAGAATTGTTTTGAATCGGGAAAATATCATTTTTGAATCGCGTTGAATCGGAAAAAAAAATCGATATTGAATCGAATCGTGGGACACCCAAAGATTCCCAGCCCTAATATATATATATATATATATATATATATATATATATATATATATATATATATATATATATATATACAGCTGTTCGTAAATGTTGCAGTTTATAAGTAAAGATTATTCAAAAAAAATAAAAATTAATTATTTAAAAAAATACAAATAAAAAGCCTCTGCGCATGCGCACAGCATAGATCCAACGAATCGATGACTAAATTAATCGGCAACTATTTTTATAATCAATTTTAATCGATTTAATCGATTAGTTATTGCAGCCCTAATATATATTTATATATATATATATATATACATATGTGTATATGTATATATATATATATATATATATATATATATATATATATATATATATATATATATATATATATATATATATATATATATATATACAGTATATATATACACTGATGAGAATATTTGGCGAGCACCGTTTTGTCCTACTAATTTCAGCAATCCTTGAACTCATCGTAGTTTGTTTACATGTAAAACTTTCTCCAATGCTGCCACAGAAAGACGTGTTTCATGCCACTCCTTCTTTGTCTCATTTTGTCCACCAAACGTTTTTATGCTGTGCGTGAATGCACAAAGGTGAGCTTTGTTGATGTTATTGATTTGTTGGAGTGCTAATCAAGCATATTTGGTCATTGCATGACAGTAAGCTAATCAATGCTAACATGCTGTTTAGGCAAGCTGTATGTACATATTGCATCATTATGCCGACTTTTAACAGGGGCCAGGAAACGCGAGCATATAACCCCAATTCTTTGGGCTTTGCACTGGCTCCCTGCTCATTTTAGAATTGATTTTAAAATGTTGCTGTTTTGTTTTAAAGCTTTGCATGGACGAGCACCTCATTTTATCTCAGACCTCATCCAAATTTACACTCCTGCGCGCGTTTTGAGGTCCGAGAGCCAGCTCCAGCTCGTGGGCCCAAGATGAGACTTAAAACCAGGGGAGACAGTGCCTTCTCTGTGGTCGGCCCTAAGCTCTGGAACACTCTGCCCCTCCATGTTCGAACTGCTCCCACAGTGTAGTGTTTTAAGTCTCTTCTTAAGACCCACTTTTATTCTCTGCCTTTTAACACTACGTGAGTTGTGTGGTCCTTTGTGTTTTAAAACCGATATTTCTATTTATTGTTGTAATTTAATTTTATACGATATTCACGGCACAGTAGTGGAGATCGTAAGCAGCACCAAATTCCTGGGGGTGCAGATAACTGACAATATGATCTGGTCCCTACACACCGAAGCGCTTGTAAAAAGAGCTCAGCAGCGCATGCACTTTTTGCGTCGGATGAAATGAGCACAGCTCCCTCCCCCCATTCTCACCACATTCTACAGAGGCACTGTAGAGAGCCTACTGACCAACTGCATCTCTGTTTAGACTGGAACCTGCAGTGCCTCAGACTGGAAGTCTCTGCAGAGAGTGGCGAGGACGGCGGAAAAGATCATCAGGAGTCCTCTTCCTCCTATCCAGGAAATCGCAAAAAGGCGCTGCCTGACCAGGGCTCAGAAAATCTGCAGAGACTCCTCCAACCCCCACCAAGGACTGTTTTCACTGCTGGACTCTAGAAAGAGGTTCCGCAGACTCCGTAGCAGAACCTCCAGGCTCTGTAACAGCTTCTTTATAGAGGTGAACGATTAAATGATTCTTGTAGCATAATATTTCACAATATTATGCTAGACCCACTCGACGTCCATTGCATTCGGTCTCCCCTGGGGGGGGTCACCCACATCTGCGGTCCTCTCCAAGGTTTCTCATAGTCATTCACATCGACGTCCCACTGGGTTGTGAGTTTTTCCTTGCCTTGATGTGGGCTCTGAACCGAGGATGTCGTTGTGGCTTGTGCAGCCCTTTGAGATATTTGGGATTTAGGGCTATATAAATAAACATTGATTGATTGATTGATTGATTCTTACCTCAGGCCATAAGACTCTTGAACGCATCAAAATAATCCCCTCAATTCCCCCCAAAATGGATTAACTCACTGGAATATAAAGACAATATAACATACATCCATAAACGTGGATGCATATGAAAAAGTGCAATATATTTATCCGTACAGTAATCTATTTATTTATATCTGCACAGCATTGCTCTCTTATCCTGCACTACAACGAGCTAATGCAACGAAATTTCGTTCTTATCTGTACTGTAAAGTTCAAATTTGAATGACAATAAAAAGGAAGTCTAGTCGAGTCTCTAGTCTAATTGGTTTTACCCTTTAAAACAGGCTTTAATCATATGTATTTTTATATTGTTTTTATATTGGTTTTGTATTTTTGTGCAGCACTTAAGAAACATTTTTGTTGTTTAAATGTGCTATATAAATAAAGTGGATTGGATTGGATTGGATGGCTTGTATTTCTCTATAGTCGCCACAGCGCCCTCTGCTGTCTGGATGTGTGCAGTTCTCCTTTTGGACAGTCTGAGGTATCCGCTAAAGTTGTTAAGCTTATTTTATGGATTTGTGGGGAGACTACCTATCAAATGATGAAAATGGTAATGATAGGGATAATGATGTTTGCGGTATTATTTGTAGTCAGACACGTGGCGTACACTGTAGTGTGTATTTTAGTGTGGTCCAGCCCCGCGTCTCCATTTTGGGACGCAACAGTTCGTCCCCCACACTTTCCTCATTGGCTGCCATACAGGTTTGTCCTATTCTGTGGCCGACGACGAACATTCGTTCCAAACACACGAGTGACTACATGTGGTCCGAAACTGAGCGTCTCGTATCCGAACGAGAGTTTAGAAAAGGACGAATAGTGAGTGACGACGACGACGACGACGACATCAGCATTATAAATAAAGTTGATTTGATTTGATTTGGACCAAGCTGTCAATCATGGTAAGTTTCTCCCTTTCTCACCCACTTAATATCATTTTGTCATATTCTTACCTTCAGATGTATACTTTTCGTTGTTGTTTTTACCAGCAAAGAGAGTTCAAGTATGTTTGACTAACAAAAACAGTTTTTATCATCTCAGAAATATTTCTAAACTGAGAAATTAGTTGTCAAAATTGGATCTGGAAATGATCATTCACGCGTTCATTTCGTCTCGCATTGACTATTGCAATTGTCTTTTCACTCTATTTAACAAGTCAACGCTAAAGAGACTCCAGACTGTATAAAATGCGGCTGCCAGACTTTTGACCGGTGCACCCAGAACTGCCCATATCACCCCCCGTTGTATCCAGTCTTCATTGGCTTCCAGTTAAATTCAGCATTGAGTTTAAGATTTTAGTCCTGATATTCCGCACGTTGCATGGTGTGGGGCCCCTCAGTACATCACTGCTATATCCCCTACTCTTCAGGGCATAGCCTCTGGTCTTCAGGCCAGGGTCTTCTAAAGATTCCCAAAACGTGTTTTAAAACCCGTGGAGACCTGGCATTCCAGGCTATAGCTCCCAGATTCTGGAATAATTTGCACCAGTCCCTCCGTGATCTTGACTGTATTGAAACTTTTAAGAAACTTGTGAAAACTTCTCTTTTTAGTAAAGCTTTTAGTTAATGCACCTTTTTAACTATAATTTTTAATCCACTTTGTATCCTTTTTTTATTATGTTGCCCCTGTTGTTTTAATTGAATTGTTGTTTTACTTCACCTATGCGTTGTACAACGCTTTGTGATTTTATCTGTAAAAAGCGCTTTATAAATAAAATTTACTTACTTTTACTTACTTACGTCCCGTGCTCAATACAGCCGAGATAACTTGTACATAATCATGTCTACTTACAGTTCTGTTGGACGAGCATTGGTAAAATATTATTAGATAACTTAAAATGTTCTCAACATAAACAATAACCCAAAATAATAACTATATCTGGAAATTCAACAACACTCTTAGGAAGAATACAGCAGTAGCTTTAACTGGACTACAAGGACCAATTACTTATAAAGAAAGTCAACAAGCCATTTACAACAAAATCAATCAACATTAATTAATATCCTGCATGTACTTATACAATATACAATGTTTTTCTGTCAGGTCTTTACTCCTGTATATATTAATATTTCATATCTTGTGGTTAGAGTGTCCACCCTGAGATCGGTAGGTCGTGAGTTCAAACCCCGGCCAAGTCATACCAAAGACTATAAAAATATTGATTCCCGAGCACGGCCACCGCTGCTGCTCACTGCTCCCTTCACCTCCCAGGGGGTGGAACAAGGGGATGTGTCAAATGCAGAGAGTAATTTCACAGTACCTAGTGTGTATGTGTGTGTGTGTGTGACTATCAGTGGTACTTTAACTTAACTTTAATATGTATTCCATTTTAAAATTAATAATATATTCTATGAATTTATTCAACAAATGTAGTGGTTCTCAAACTTTTTTTTACCAAGTACCACCTCAGAAAAAACTTGACTCTCCAAATACCACCATAATGACCAACATTTAAATACAGTAGCGTAGTAGACCTAAGTATTCATATAAAACAAGGCAGAGGTTTTATTTAACAAGTATGTTTATTTGTTTTGGTCACTCAGTACGTGTCCGTGCACTGAATTAGTCCGATTTCTGTTCCTAAAACCCATGGAAACACCTTAATCCGATTGTATTTGGTTTTTGAAAAATTGGATTTACACACCTGGATTATGCGATTGGAAACCATATCTCTCGTGGGGGTGTGTGCAGCAGGAGAGGACCTTCATGCGCCAGTTTGAACGAGCGCGATACAACCCGGAAGCAGATACCATTTAATAAAAACATAGCAACAATTGTAATGAAGAGGACACTGCTTATTTGCTTCACAAATTAAAAGAACATAAAATTTTGAAGTGCATTGATGGTAGAAAAAAGAAAAGGAAATTTATTTCAGAAGGTTGTTAAGGAAATGTAAAATACCGGATTAATTTGGATTCCCGAACAAAATACGGATGATATGAAAGATAATGATGCAGGTATGTTAAAGGTGAAAAATAAAGCGTACACAAACCTTTTCATGCTGCATTTGTACACTGCAAAATTATTAACTTTCCGCACAACGGGCAATATAGTCCAGAACAATAGCAAACTTCCTCTGGATATCAGTTGGGGCACGAATGACCTTTTCCTTTGAATTTAAAACTCTTTCCATCAATCCACAGAGCCTTTTGGATGAACTTTGAGACATTCAAAAGGTTTGTTTCCATGATTTTCGTCTGAAAATTATTTCGAAAAAACTCCTCTGCTGGTGTTTCTTTGCATCCAACCTGCATCTGCCCCGATTCATTTTTGATAGTAGGGTCATGTTTGTAGCACAATCCAAAGTCTTTTCTTGATGATGTCTGCTATTTAACATCAGGATAGCCATTAGAGACGTAATATTTGTAATATGTGCCAATATTACAGCGGACATCAGTTAAAACAAGTTGTAAGGATCTGCAAGTCCTAGTGTGACGTCATAGGTCAACCGGAAAAGTAAATCAGTTATCCGCGCTGAAATGAAATAAGCGCCCCCGGTGTACGGCAGGCGCATGGTGTATAACCAATATTCGCATTAGAGAAAGTGCATGGACACTTGGACTCCCCACGTATGTGTGAAAATACAAAAAAAAACTATTTGAGAAATCAGACTAATTTAGTGCATGGAAACTTAGTGACTCTAACATTACACACAGTTTGAACAGTAGCACTGTGTTTCAGTATAGGAAAATAAAACACTGTACTTTTAATCAAGTGATTCTTCGGCATACCACTAGATGGAGCCCACGTATTACTAGATGCAGAGTCTTGTATAGAGTATGGCCAACTAAAAAACTGGCGCCATGATTGCTACCAAGGACGTGTGCGGCTGTGCCAGGATACATGCAATTGCTGTCGTTTTGATGCTAGTTTTTCTGACGAATCAGACCAAAATAATACGTCTATATATAGTTCTAAACATACTCCAAAAGCCATACTCTCTTTATATACGACTCTGGCTAGTGATACATGTACCACAGTTTGAGAATCACTGACCTAATCTCTGTAGGCTTTCCTCCTTTTCCATCATATCTGAATAAGTTATACAGCTAATGCTACAAATCATCTGTTCCTTTCTCTCCCTCTTAGTAAACGGACACCTTAACACAGTAAGTGGACACATTTTGAATGACTAAATGTGCAACATGAGTTATTGGAAGTGTCGACATGTTCGACACATGGTGAGGATAAAATATCAGTAATCGACTCAGAGAAGGTGGAGGAACGTAGCTTCTTTTACTTCTTTTCGATCAGGATTACTTTTGTAAGGCGGAGATAACTTGAAAAATAAAACCATAAGTACTGTATTTACATTCCCTTTTTGGTGGGTCATTGTAGATAAACTGCAACATTTTCTGTGGGTACAAACACCAAAATACTAAATATTTACTCTTGCCTGCAAGGACGCATGGCCGTTGGATTCAAGAATAAGACAAAAGTGATGAATATTAGCTGCTATTTCTTAGCAGTTAATGTGCTCTAATGTAGGGTCTTTTACAGTGTTCCACCATAAAGAGATAATGTGCATCAATAACGCATTTTGTCTTTCCTGATTAATGTAATTCAGTTTTGACAGAAACAAAAGAAATACATGCAAATGCTAGTGCGCTTGCGCCATCTTCGCTGGTGCATTTTCAGGAAGTGAGCAATGTCGCTTAGAATGCATTAATAAATGACGTTTTTTTGATAATTAAAGAATTAAACTGTATTATTAATTGTCTGGAATTTTACCGCAGTTTATCATTATATCGTTTACTGTTACATCCCTAGTCCATTAACAAGTAAAAAGTCAAGGGCGATCACGGTATGTTCTCTCCGTAAATGCTGGTCATTTTTAGGGCGTTACGGCAAGTGACAAGGGCGAAATTTTGGGCCCTGGATACAGTATAAATATTTATATTTTGTGTGTGCATATTTTGTGGCATTTTTTTTGCTCACCTCTAATTCTGTTTTCTATCTCACTATAAAAATAATTGAAGTCTTAGAAGGATTTTTTCAGTACCATTAGATAGAACCAGTGTACCACCAGTGGTACTTGTACACATTAATGTATGTATACTTTTGACCCAGCAGATTTGGTCACATTTTCAGTAGACCCATAATAAATTCATAAAAGAACCAAACATCATTAATGTTTTTTGTGACAAACAAGTATGTGCTCCAATTACTCTGTCACAAAAAATAAGAGTTGTAGAACTTATTGGAAACTCAAGACAGCCATGACATTATGTTCTTTACAAGTGTATGTAAACCCTTGATCGCGACTGTATATATTCAGTATATGAGACATCATTTACCCATAACTAATATATAATACATATTCTTTAAAGAAACATTAACCCTCATTTAAATATTTTAACCTTAAACCTTTTTTTAAATTATTGACATTATAAGACCTTATTTACATCAACATTTTTATCTGTTTTTTAAAAAAGTAATATAAATAATAATATACATGTCATTTTATTATTTTTTTGTTATTGTGATCACCTCTCTTTATAAAGTGGCTGTTAGAAATCACATGGTTTTCCCACCTAGGGCTGCATACTGAAAAATGAAAGAATGTAGGCGGCCACTTTAAATTCAGTTTGTATTGTCTATGCTAAGCTATTTGGGAAAATCAATTATCTTAGTTTTGTGTTATACAGTAGGTGACAAAGCAAATAGTTGTTAGTGTTATATTTTTTAAACCTCAGGATTAAAAAAAAAAAATTATTTACTATAGGGACATAGGGCCAGGTGAAGGTCTGCGCTCTGCAAGTGCTCATAGTTAATAAGGAATTGATTTAATTTCAAGAACTTGTTGAGGTCCATTAAAAAATTATCTGCCAGCTAAAAATGGCCCCGGGCATTGGGCATGTGATGGTGATCCTGATTTAAGTTATTAGTTTGTGGAGGTTGCCGTCCTGTGGGTTCTTCTGACCACAAAGATCCTCTCGTGAGCCCGGTAGTCTGGTGCAACAATATTTTATTGTGCGCACACGCGCCAGGTCAGCACTCTTTTTCATCAACTTTTCAGTCTTTCAGCTGCTCTTCCTCTTACGACGTGGTCTCGTGCGCATGTGTGGCTCCTCTAGCTCAAACTCCAACTCCAACTGACTTTTCTTGTCTTGGCTGCTGCTAATAAGCATGGCAGGTGATTGGATGATCAGTCCCAGCTGGGTAATCCAATCACCTGCCAGCTGTGCTTCGAGGCCGGTCCTTCCACACCCGGCAGGCCCGCAGACCACGCCCCCCTCCACATAGTTGTTAATTGCATTAAAAAAACTACATATGCACCGCAATTTTTTTCTCATTTGAAATGCAATTTTAGTTCAAATTCAGAACTGTATATACAGTAGTACCTCAAAATGTAAGTTTAATTGGTTCTGTGACAGAGCTCTTAACTCAAAACACTTGTATCTCAAAACAACACCACTCTTTTAATTAATTTAATAGGTGCTTGGTCCTTCCAAACCGGCACAATTATAACATGTAGCATGCCTTTTACACTGAACAAAAATATGAACGCAACACTTTTTTTTTTTTGCTTCCATTTTTCATGAGTTGAATTTAAAGATCTAACATTTTTACTATACTGTATATGCAAAAGACTTAAATATTGTTCTGAATCTGTGTTAGTGAGCATTTCTTCCTTGCCAAGATAATCCATCCCACTCCACAGGTGTGACATATCAAAATGCTGATTAAACAGCAGGATTTTTGCACAGGTGTGCCTTAGGCTGCCCACATTAAAAGGCCACTCTGAAATGTGCAGTTTTATCACACAGTACAATGCCACAGATGTCGCAAGTTTTGAGGTAGCGTGCAGTTGGCACACTGACTGCAGGAATGTCCACTAGAGCTGTTTACCGTGAATTAAATGTTGATTTCTCTACCATAAGCCGTTTCCAAGGGTTCAGAGAATTTGGCAGTATCTCCAACCGGCCTCCTAACTGCAGACCACGTGTAACCACAACAAACCACGAACTCCACATCCAGCAGGTGCAGCTCCATGATCGTCTGAGACCAGCCAACAGGACAGCTGCTGCAACAATTGGTTTGCACGACCAAAGAATTTCTGCACAAACTGTGAGAAACCGTCTAAGGGAAACTCATCTGCATGCTCGTCGTCCTCATCGGAGTTTCGACCTGACAGCAGTTCATCATCGTAACCGACTTGAGTGGGCAAATGCTTACATTCGATGGCGTCTGGCATATTGGCGGTTTGCTGATGTTAACGTTGTGAATGGAGTGGCCCGTGGTGGGTGTGTGGTTATGGTATGGGCAGGCGTATGTTATGGAGAACGAAGGCAAGTACATTTTATTGTTGGCATTTTTAATGCACAGAGATATCGTGACGAGATCCTGAGACTCATTGTTGTGCCATTCACCTGAGACCATCACCTCATGTTGCAGCATGACAATGCACAACCCTATGTTGCGAGGATCTGTACACAATTCCTGGAAGCTGAAAACATCCCAGTTCTTGCATGGCCAGCATACTCACCGGACATGTCACCCATTGAGCATGTTTGGGATCCTGTGGATGGGCGTATACTACAGCGTGTTCCGGTTCCTGCCAATATCCAGCAACTTGGCACAGCCATTGAAGAAGAGTGGACCAACATTCCACAGGCCACAATCAACAACCTGATCAATTCTATGCGAAGGAGATGTGTTTCTCTGCTTGAGGCAAATGGTGGTCACACAAGATAATGACTGCTTTTCTGATCTCCCAGACCCCAATAAAGAAAACTGCACATTTCAGAGTGACCTTATATTGTGGGCAGCCAAAGGCACACCTGTGCAATAATCATACTTTTTAATCAGCATCTTGATATGCCACACCTGTGAGCTGGGATGGATTATCTTGGCAAAGAAGAAATGCTCACTAACACAGATTTAGACAGATTTATGAACAATATTTGAGAGTCCTAGGTATTTTGTGTATATATTAAAAGTTTTAGATTTTGAGTTCAACTCATGAAAAATGGGAGGAAAAAACAAAAGTGCTGAGTTTATATATTTCATTATAAAAAGTTAACCTAACTTTTAGATAATAAACATTGTTTTAAAAACAAAACAATAGAATGTAGTACTAACAACTACAGTAATGTTATAATAATGTACAGCATTTACCATAAAAAGTAGACTTCGATGGTATATTTTAGGTGCTTCTCCGTCAAACAGCATCATCAGCTTCTCCATATTTTCATGGATAAATGTCTGCCGTTTAGATATTATTTCAACATCCTTAGCTGGTGTTAGACTCATTCTGCTTCAGTATAGTGCAGACTAGCAGTGATACTCTCGAACTGCTTTGCCAAGTTAGCGAGTTACACGCTTTGTCATGTTTTTGATTTATTATTTCTTTAATCCAATGAATAACATCCACTTTTTCTTTTCAGCGCTGTCCTTAACACTCACTTTCTTCCTTCCCATGGTTAGAAATGTAAGACCAGATGTTTTGGCTGGACCTTACGGGGTTCACTGTGAAATGTACTATGCCAACTAATGGCGGAGATGCTTGTAACTCAAATTGTTGCTTACTATTTGAAGCATAACAATTAGAAGAGGGGCAGCTCTTATCTGAAACACTCTTAAGTTGAGCTACTACTGTATTTGTCTGAGAGGCCACCCATTACTTTTGTCGGGCCTGTGACAACATTAGCATGTTTCCTAGTCCTTTTGTCCATTCATGCCCTTGACATTCGAAGGCTAGACACTTGCAATTAAAGCACACAAAGGGTGCGACATGACAACAATGTTGTAGCACAGCCCACAACGACTTCTCAATACTGTGATAGGTTGTAAAGGACGTGCAGCGGCATCACCCAAAATAGCTCCTTTCATCTTACAATACATGTGCGTTGTTGTGGTTGATATCATTTAAGAGATTATGTCTATTTACTGCCCAGGTGCCAAATATGTTCACATGTCTTCCATGTACACCGCAGCAACACCCACAAAGTCAGCCAATGCAGTCCCCTCACACCTCTCACACGTGACCAAAGACCACCCACCATCCCTTCTAAGCGCTGCATAGTGCCAAGTATGACTCCTGCTGGAATGTATGTACGCACATTCCCCAAGACTCGTGTGTTGAAATATGTATTATAAAATAAAACGGATAGCTAAATAATCCCGGTGGTCATGTGACCCCTGTACTTTTCCAGCCTTGCCTACGAGGTCATGTCACACAGCAAGTTTGGCTGAGCCAGAAAGCCACTGGGGATGCCAGCTCACTCCTCTAAGCCAGATTGTACCTGGTCACATGACCTTGTGTTTATTGTTTGGTCTTTTTGAGTAGTGAAGCCACGCTCTTATCTCTTCCTGTACTTCACTTGAATACATTCCCACATGTTGCTGTTCCGATATAAGAGATGGGCCCCTACACCAAACCCACCCCCTGGACCTGTTTGTGTACTAAATCGAGTGAGGCTTGAGTTGCAGCACACATGTCTTCATGTGTTTTTTTTCACATAGGTGGGAGGGCAGAAGTCAACACACGTGATAATAACCCACCTACAAGCCGTCTGCTATATTCTCTTCCCCCCCAAAATAACAGAATATTACACCGACATATTCTGGTCTTATTCCATTACTTACTACCATGGTAATAATTTTACAGTGTCTCACCATTTTATCTTATCAACAGACAATATTATAGAAACTAAACTTCGATACAACTTTAGAGTAGTCTGTGTGCACCTTGTACAGTAGTATATGTACCGGTACCATGCACTGAAAATAAGTCAATACACAGCCATTATTTTCTAAGTAGATAATACTGTAACAAGCGATATCACAAGTTCAAATTGTGTCCAAAGTGTGACTTACCAATGGAGCGGATCATGCTGTGCTTCAGTATGTCAGAGTACGTGTTAGAATTCAATGAACTCCAGCTCCGCAGGGCCAGCAACACTCAGGCAGCCCCAGATGATGGCGGTCCACACACCACAATGCTTGACTGTAGGAAAGACGCATTTATCTTGGTACTCACTCGTGTTGCCAGCTGTCTAGACAATAATAAATGTATGTTGAACCCTTTTGTAGTGGATAGTAAATCTTTACACTGATACCTCCGACTGACAAGCCTAATAGGTTCTGTGACAGAGCTTTTAACCAGAAACACTTGAATCTCAAATTATTGTCGCCAATTGAAATTAATTGTATTCAATTTAAATCTTTTTAATCGATGTTGCCCCCCCCCCCCCAAAAAAAAACAGCACACTTTTAAAATATAACAAGATTTGTTTAAAAGGAAAATGTACTACGAACAACTCCAATGGTTATATGTAATGTAATAACAATGTACAGAATTTACCTTGGAGAAGGGACTTTTAAAGTATGTTCCTTGAGCTTCTCCATATTTTCGTGAATTGACTGCTGTTTTGATATTATTTAAACAACCTTGGCTTGCGTTATTGACTCTGAGTGCTTCAGTATGGTACAGACTGGCAGTGCTATGCCCGAACTGATCCGCCAAGTTAGCCAGCTACACGCTCTGTCATGTTTAGTGTTGGTAATCACGGCATTAGAGTAAAACGACGTTACTAACGGCGTTATTTTTTTCTGTAACGAATAATCGAATTAATCACTGTTCTAATTGTTGCAACCATAGGCGCCGATCCCGTGCCGAGCACCCACGTGGGATTGATGGCAACTTTCAAACTTTATAATAATTTTTGAAAAATCAATCTTATTGTAGTTAATTTTGTGGCGAATTTGGTCCCTTTTACAAAATAATAAAGCCACAAATCATATGGGATATTAACTTTGCTGAGTACCCACTGGCAGAAATGTAGATCGGCGCCTGTGGTTGCAACGCCGTTGCCATTACTGAGAAGTAAAGATGTCCGATAATGGCTTTTTTTGCCGATATCCGATATTCCGATATTGTCCAACTCTTAATTACTGATTCCGATATCAACTGATACTGATATATACAGTCGTGGAATTAACACATTACTATGCCTAAATTTGTTGTGATGCCCCGCTGGATGCATTAAACAATGTAACAAGGTTTTCCAAAATAAATCAACTCAAGTTATGGAAAAAAATGCCAACATGGCACTGCCATATTTATTATTGAAGTCACAAAGTGCATTATTTTTTTTTAACATGCCTCAAAACAGCAGCTTGGAATTTGGGACATGCTCTCCCTGAGAGAGCATGAGGAGGTTGAGGTGGGCGGGGTTGGGGGGGACGGGGTTGAGGTGGGGGGGGGGGGTATATTGTAGCGTCCCGGAAGAGTTAGTGCTGCAAGGGGTTCTGGGTATTTGTTCTGTTGTGTTTATGTTGTTACGTTGCGGATGTTCTCCCGAAATGTGTTTGTCATTCTAGTTTGGTGTGGGTTCACAGTGTGGCGCATATTTGTAACAGTGTTAAAGTTGTTTATACGGCCACCCTCAGTGTGACCTGTATGGCTGTTCACCAAGTATGCATTGCATTCACTTGTGTGTGTGAAAAGCAGTAGATATTATGTGATTGGGCCGGCACGCAAAGGCATTGCCTTTAAGGTTTATTGGCGCTCTGTACTTCTCCCTACGTCCGTGTACCACTCCGTACAGCGGCGTTTTAAAAAGTCATACATTTTACTTTTTGAAACCGATACCGATAATTTCCGATATTACTTTTTAAAGCATTTATCGGCCGATATTATCGGACATCTCTACTAAGAAGTGGTTTAATGAAGCGCAGAGTGTCAGGTTTCGGCCAAACATCAGCTGCATGCAGAGAGAAGGGGTGGGAATGATGACACCATTGTAAATACGATGATGATGATTGGCTGGGTGGGCTCACACTGTCTCAGTGAACGCTCTGACTGACACACAACAAGACCGCTCCGGCTGCCGCAGCCAGGGAAATTCAAAGGTAGCGTTCTCAAACTACAAGTACCGGCACTATGCTTCGTTGATTGAAATTCAAATCAAGAATGTTTATGTAACATGCACATTATGTCCAGAAAAAAAAAAACGCTTATCCACATCTGCCTGAAGCAACTCAAATCGTACCTCACATCAAAACATGCCAACATAACACTTGTTGCTGCCGCTAACCCAACCCCGAGCTCAATTGCAGCCATTTTTTAAAATCACATTAATCAAATGTTGGAATTTGGATTAATCATGATTCCTCGTTTGCTTAATTAAAATTTGCTTAAGAAAAGACCCAAATATTTGTAATCAAATGCAATGAATTGTTAGAATGTCATCCTGGAACATTTTTAAAAGTTTTACTTTATTTGCCTAGAACTTGCTTACAGTTTTATCTAAAGTTCTTTCAGGCAGTATTTTCATATACAGTTGCACATAATTGTACTAATTAAAGGCCAAAAGTTTATTTGTGTCTTTTAACCTAAGTTTACATTTTTGGTACTGTATTTGGTTTTGTGCTTTCAATATTCAATGTTGTTACTTTACGGAATATTTATTTTCTTATTAGATTTTTATTTCTATGCATATCAAATGGCACACTGTAATCTGTTGAGTTCAGATAAATGCCAAATGTTCGAAAATACCATATATAGTGTTTTTATTCTTTAATCAGTTACCGGTAATATAAACATCTTTGACGTTAAAGATGTTCTAGAACGTAGTAGCGTATAGAATAACAAAATGAAAAATAACGTCGCAGTTACTTTGCTGAATAACTAATTACTCTTACAATGAGGTAACTGAGTTACAAATTCTATTTATTTTTAGGAGAAGTAATTTTTAACTGTAACTAATTACTTTTAAAGGTAAGCTGACCAATACTGGTTTTGTTTTTAATTATTTATTTCTTTAACTAAGTGAATATCCTCCACTGTGTTATCTCAGCATTGTTCTTTGCACTCTTTCTTTCTTACCATGGTTGAAAAATAAAGTTATGTCAATTTCTAGCTATAAGCTAATGCTAGCATGTAAAACTAGATGTTTTGTTTGGATTTTAAGGGGGTTAATGTGACATTCGTTACGCTAACTAATGGCAGAGATGCTGTAACCCAAATTTTTGCAACTTCAAGCGTAACAATTAGCTGAGAGATAGCTCTTATCTCAAAACACTCTTAAGTTAGAGCACTCTTAAGTTGAGGTACCACTGTATTGCTTTAAGTTAAGTTTAATTCCTATGACATTGTCCTTTGAAAACTATACTGTAATATAAATAGTTTCTAAAATTCGAGGGATGAACTCCGTTTTGTAAAATACAATACTTTCTTAATGTATTTACTGTTCTTTATGCAAAGACAGAGAAACCTTCCTTGAATGGCGGCGAGGACAGCCAGTGGCTGGGCGACGGTCAGTCCGAGTCAGAAATCGCACTCAGTTCTGACGAGAATAATGCCGACAATGGAGACCGGCCGGCTTGGGACTCCAAGATCCAGTATGTGTTGGCCCAGGTGGGCTTCAGTGTGGGCTTAGGAAACGTGTGGAGATTCCCCTACCTTTGTCACAAGAATGGAGGAGGTGAGTGTCACTGTACAAATAATCCAGATTTTGTTCTACTCTAAGATCTCATAGTACGACAGCATAGAATACTGTGTAATTTTACAATAATGGTATCAATAAATGGCGTGATGGGGGGGTAGTTGGAATAAGTAGAGTTTGCATGTTCATACCATGTACTGTCTTCCTCCCACAGTCCAAAACATGCATGTTAGTTGAATGTGAGTGTGTTTGTCTATACCAGGTGTGGGAAAACTACGGCCCGCAGGGCACATCCGGCCCGTTGGTCCCTTTAATCCGTGCCGCCAAATTATTATAACAGAAATGAGCGAAGATCTGTTTTTAGAATTGCCACAACAAAACTGATACTAGGCTTTGACGCACTGGCAAAAAAGGGTGATCAATAACACTGTTCCCACTAAAAGAGAATGTAAGTGTTAACCCTTTAAGACCATTTTAATTGGGCTTTAATGTTCTGATATTACATTGTTAAAAATGGATGTTTTATGATTAAAATAGTCCATGTATGAGAAGCCTACTCCTAGTTCCAACAGATATTTCAAGCATCATGTGCTCGCCTGGCCCGTCTGTCAAATTTCAAAAGCCAATGTGGCCCCTCAGCCAAAAAGTTTGCCCACCCCTGCTCTATACAGTATGTGCTCTGTGATTGACTGACAAACAGTCTATGGCAGCTATTCAACTGGCGGTCCGGGGGCCATATCCGGCCCGTGAATGACACCATACCAGTCCCCGAGCTTAGTTCAAAACTTGGGAGACAAACATTTTTAGGCAAATTCCTAAAAACACTAGAGTGCTCCTGTTGTATAGAGGAACTTGGACACATTGGCAGATTCTTATAATTGCCATTTAACCTCGCTAACAAATGGAACACTGGGGCCAAAACTTGTGATTTACATAACGGAGGCGTTCCTCAAAGCATCCCTTTTAAGTCCTCTCCTTTTTGTCAATTACACATTTTTTTCAAAATATGGTTTCCGTAACTAAGGTGTTGCTGTAAATAGTTTACTTCAGATGCAGTCAGTAGTCATTTGTGCAACTTCTTTAGTTATAATAGTAGTGTTCCTCAAGATTCCACCTTAGGTCCTCTTTTTTTCATCATTTGGGCTATTCAACTGGTGGCCCCTTCAAGTTCAGTTCAAAAAACTTTAGAGACTCACATTTTTGCAGTAGGTCTTTAAAAACAGCAGAGCGCTCCTGTAACTGACAACATTAAATGGCTACTGTAGAGGATGCTGGTTCTCCGGAATATAGAACAAAAGGCTAATAGTGAAGGGCCTGGGCCTTAACTTTCTGAAAATGTGGACCCTGAAACAATTTAGTTAAAAATGTAGGGTGTACCCCCTCTCTCCCGAAGTGAGGTGGGATAACTTCCATCTTATCAGTGACCCCGAACAAGTTCGGGGCTGAAGTGAGTGAAAAAAAATCTAACAATGACAGCAACACTATTCTCCTTATTATAATAAGCCAATGTACCATTGATATAAACGACAGTATGTCATATAATAAAATATTGCTGCTTTAACGCACTGTTTTGGCGCTTTGCATGTATTTCACAATGTTTTCCTATCATAAAACTGACTTTCCATAATATGATAGTACGTTTTTTTTTTCTCCTTTCCTGCAGGGGCCTTCATGCTGTTGTATGTTTTTCTTCTTCTGGTGGTTGGCGTTCCGCTCTTCTTCATGGAGTTGGCAGCCGGCCAGAGCATTCGGCAGGGAAGCATCGGCGTCTGGAAGCATATCTCCCCCAAACTGGCTGGCATCGGCTACTCCAGCTGCTTGGTGAGGATTTATTGCACTTGTTGATTGTGTTCCCAAATACTTGGGCCTCTTTTTCTATAGGACGACTAACTTAAATTATGTTTGAGAGCAAACAATGTGACTTATTTCTTGACATTTCTTATTTGAAAACCTCCCCATGACCCAATTCATCATGTGTATGCGTATTTGTGTGTAAACCTGGTGAGGAGCTGTAATCTGAGAAGTATTGCGTAACATTTTTTCTCACAAACCTTGAGCTTGAACAAGAATCTCAGTGTTCGTCAAGCATGAATACCACATGTTTATTTTTCAATGAGCCAAATTTGTCACATATGTAGACCTGCAAGCCAGTCAAATATCAATATTTGAGTGTACTGTTTGACTTTGTAAGAACCGGGATGGGCATTTGAACTGGGATGGGCATCGGACAAAGTAAGATTGATTATTAGCAAACACTTTTTATAAAATAAGTAGGATTCCTTTCTTCATACTCTAAACTCGTGTTTATAGTGTATATACACTGTACCAGTATTGTATTGAGCATAATAAATATAAATAAATTAACTATAATAGTACTAGGAGTTGTGTCATAGTGGAGGTCTGCGTGAGTGTAGCTGTCACCCAATTTCCAAAAACGACAAACAAAATCTCTGTACACGAATAAGTTTTTCAACTTGTTAAAGTCGGGTCCACGTAAATCAATTCATGGTAAATCTCAGTGGTGCACATATCTTATGGCGCAACCCCAAAAGCTCAGTTTTACCCATCCACCACAAACACTGAACCCTGAATTTTAGAAAATCTTCACTCTGGCTAGAATGTTTTTAAAGACTAAAACCTATGTTTGTATGTTGACAGGAGGCCAAATTGCACTGAAAGATACAGTGGTCCCGCAACTTACAAGTGTTTTGTGATATGAGCTGTCTCTTGGCTAATTGTTATGCTTTAATGGGGATCCACACTTTTTTTGGTAATTTGCCTATCATTAGCGATCCCTATGTGAGATAACAAGCATTTCTCTCTCTTTTTTGTACAGTCTAAATCGTAAAAAAAATGCGAGCATCAGGCAGCTAACAATGCAGGTAATGGAGATTCAATCTATTCGACCTTATAAAGCCCTCTAAAACAACTCCAACACTGTTTTGTGTACATGCTGTAAGTATGTATATAATGTACAAACCCCGTTTCCATCTGAGTTGGGAAATTGTGTTAAATGTAAAAATAAACGGAATACAATGATTTGCAAATCATTTTCAACCCACATTCAGTTGAATATGCTACAAAGACAACATATTTGATGTTCAAACTGATAAACATTTTTTTTTTTGCAAATAATCATTAATTTTGGAATTTGATGCCAGCAACACGTGACAAAGAAGTTGGGAAAGGTGGCAATAAATACTGATAAAGTTGAGGAATGCTCATCAAACACTTATTTGGAACATCCCACAGGTGAACAGGCAAATTGGGAACATGTGGGTGCCATGATTGGGTATAAAAGTAGATTTCATGAAATGCTCAGTCATTCACAAACAAGGATGGGGCGAGGGTCACCACTTTGTCAACAAATGTGTGAGTAAATTGTTGAACAGTTTAAGAAAAACCTTTCTCAACCAGCTATTGCAAGAAATTTAGGGATTTCACCATCTACGGTCCGTAATATCATAAAAGGTTTCGTAGAATCTGGAGAAATCACTGCACGTAAGCAGCTAAGCCCGTGACCTTCGATCCCTCAGGCTGTACTGCATCAACAAGCGACATCAGTGTGTAAAAGGATATCACCACATGGGCTCAGGAACACTTCAGAAACCCACTGTCAGTAACTACAGTTGGTCGCTACATCTGTAAGTACAAGTTAAAACTCTCCGAAAACCGTTTATCAACAACACCCAGAAACGCCGTCGGCTTTGCTGGGCCTGAGCTCATCTAAGATGGACTCATACAAAGTGGAAAAGTGTTCTGTGGTCTGACGAGTCCACATTTCAAATTGTTTTTGGAAACTGTGGAGGCCGTGTCCTCCGGACCAAAGAGGAAAACAACCATCCGGATTGTTACAGGCGCAAAGTTGAAAAGCCAGCATCTGTGATGGTATGGGGGTGTATTAGTGCCCAAGACATGGGTAACTTACACATCTGTGAAGGCGCCATTAATGCTGAAAGGTACATACAGGTTTTGGAGCAACATATGTTGCCATCCAAGCAACGTTACCATGGACGCCCCTGCTTATTTCAGCAAGACAATGCCAAGCCACGTGTTACATCAACGTGGCTTCATAGTAAAAGAGTGCGGGTACTAGACTGGCCTGCCTGTAGTCCAGACCTGTCTCCCATTGAAAATGTGTGGCGCATTATGAAGCCTAAAATACCACAACGGAGACCCCCGGACTGTTGAACAATTTAAGCTGTACATCAAGCAAGAATGGGAAAGCTTAAAAAATGTGTCTCCTCAGTTCCCAAACGTTTACTGAGTGTTGTTAAAAGGAAAGGCCATGTAACACAGTGGTGAACATGCCCTTTCCCAACTACTTTGGCACGTGTTGCAGCCATGAAATTCTAAGTTAATTATTATTTGCAAAAAAAAAATAAAGTTGATGAGTTTGAACATCAAATATCTTGTCTTTGTAGTGCATTGCATTGAATATGGGTTGAAAAGGATTTGCAAATCATTGTATTCCGTTTATATTTACATCTAACACAATTTCCCAACTCATATGGAAACGGGGTTTGTACTAATAAAAGTCTCAATCAATCAATCAATCAATCAAAACGGTGTTGATGTGGAAATAGTTGCTTCGGCATTTTGTTGGTGTGGCACCGAACAGAGATGTTGACATGCAGAGTTTGAAGCACTCTTTATTCTCTAGCGGGTGACTTTTCAAGTCATGCTACAAATTAGCAGTGCTGCTACTTTTTGTAGCAATGCTTTTGCAGCATAAATGTTCAACATATTCCCGCTTGAAGCCAAACCACCGCCAGACGATAGACCCCGTGCTGTTTTTCTTGGGAATTAATCTTCCTCCATTTGTTACCAGATTCGCACCTTCTCTCTCTCGTATTACCACTCGCACCACTCCGTCAGCATCACAGCTAATGTTACCATGTCGCTACCTGTCTGCTGCTCCGTGGGGGCGTGTGACGTTGCACGCGTGACGTATGTAAGAAGGTGCGCTTGTTTTAAATCTCTGTGAGAAGGAGAGACAAGAAAGAGTGGGAAACGCCTGCAGTGTAATGCCCACAGCTAAAAGCAACTGCGTCAGAACGTATGCTTGAATATCACGATATAGTCATTTTCTATATCGCACAGAGACAAACCCGCGATATATCGAGTATATCGATATATCGCCCAGCCCTAACTGCAATCATAGTAATCATAGAACTCGCACCTGTATTGATTTTGAATCCAGAATCGTTTTAAATCAAGAATCGATTCTGAATCGAATCGTTCCCCCAAGAATCGAATTGATTCGAATCGTGTGGTGTCCAAAGATTCACACCCTCGCCTCAATGGTGCAACCAAGTATTGCAACCAGGTATTGCACTCCACTAACATACAACATTTAAATCATTTTTAACGGTCAGGTAATGCAGGGGTGTCAAAGTCTGGTTTTTTTTACGGCCACATCGCAGTTATGGCTGCCCTCAGGGGACCAGTGTAACAGTAAATATTTACGAATATAAATGTAAAATCACCTTACACAATAGCCTATGTATTTGATTATTATATTTTTTTTACGTACAAATTGATGAATTATTTACTTTGAAATCGTAGGACAAATTTGACAGGGAGATATTTAAGTATAAATGTTTACTTTAACAAAAAAATATGTTTAGAATATATGATAGTATAGTAATTGTTGCATGATCATATAATAAAGTTTAGAAGATATGAAACTGCATGCAGTACTTGCAATTTTTCAAAATTGAAAGAACGAATACATTTAGTAAGCAAGATAATGTGCTTTATTGGCGCACATTGTTCCCAGGCTTTCCCAAGCCACATAAAATTATGTAGCGGGCCAGATTTGGCACCGGGCCTTGCATTTGACAACTGTAGGGTGATGGGTTACAATGCCTATTTGTAGTTTACATGATGTGTCTTCATCCTCAGGTGTGCTTTTATGTGGCTCTTTACTACAATGTGATTATTGCATGGAGCCTTTTCTACATGGGCAACTCCTTCCAGTATCCTTTGCCTTGGCATCACTGTCCCATTGACGTGGCCACCAATAACACAGGTACTGTTGTGTGCGTGCGTGCGTGCGTGCGTGCGTGCGTGCGTGCGTGCGTGCGTGCGTGCGTGCGAGGATGTCTAAACCACCAAACCTTTCTTCTGTCTGAACAGTGAAAGAATGTGCACAAAGTTCGCCAACATCCTTTTTCTGGTTTCGGAAAGCTCTGAACATCTCTAATTCCATCGAGGAATCGGGAGAGTTTAATTCTATCATGACGGGATGTTTATTGGCTGCATGGACCATCGTTTCCTTAGCCATGATTAAGGGGATCAAGTCGTCTGCAAAGGTGAACAATCCCTATTTAATTATTATTGAATTTTGGGGGGGGGTTCACTAACTTTGCTTATTTTGATATGTTGCAAAACAATAGTATAACATAGGATTGATTAACATAGGAAAAATGTCTTAATGTATGTAATAGGGGTGTCAAAAAAAAAGATTTTCGAATCAATTGCGATTCTTACTTGTAACGATTCTTAGTCGACTTACAAAAATAAAAAAATCGATGTATTTTTTTGTTTTTTCTCTCCAGCTACTCAGGCAAATCATATTGTTGATGTAGACGCTAAAATCCAATTCAAATCGCCATTCTCACATTGTACGATTCAGTATCGATTCTCATTTTTCAAAAATCTATTTTCTTTTTTTAATTTTCTTTTTTTTTGAATTATTATTATTATTTTTATTTTTATTTTTTATTAATCAATCCAACAAAACAATACACAGCAATACCATAACAATGCAATCCAATTCCAAAACCAAACCCGACCCAGCAACACTCAGAACAGCAATAAACAGAGCAATTGAGAGGAGACACAAACACGACACAGAACAATCTAAAAGTAGTGAAACAAAAATGATTATTATCAACAACAGTATCAATATTAGTAACAATTTCAACATAGTAGTGATTAAAAATCCCTCATTGACATTATCATTAGACATTTATAAAAAAAAAATTAAAAATTAAAAAGAACAATAGTGTCACAGTGGCTTACACTTGCATCACATCTCATAAGCTTGACAACACACTGTGTCCAATATTTTCTCAAAGATAAAATAAGTCATATTTTTGGTTCATTTAATAGTTAAAACAAATTTACATTATTGCAATCAGTTGATAAAACATTGTCCTTTACAATTATAAAAGCTTTTTACAAAAATCTACTACTCTGCTTGCATGTCAGCAGACTGGGGTAGATCCTACTGAAATCCTATGTATTGAATGAATAGAGAATTGTTTTGAATCGGAAAAATATCGTTTGTAAATCGAGAATCGCGTTGAATCAAAAAAATCGATTTATAATCGAATCGCGACCCCAAGAATCGATATTGAATCGAATCGTGGGACACCTAAAGATTCGCAGCCCTAGTAGACGCCCATATCTGCTTTATAGATTTACTTTAGAAATGGGATGCTTCTCTTGTTGTCTTATTTGTATTTGACTTTATTAAATATTTAGTTAGAATTTTATGAAACAAAACCAGTTTTCTTTTAAGTAATATATACCCTTATCAGAGCTGTTATCTATTTTATGGAGTAATGTAGTTAATCATAGAACTGGCACCCCATGTTGTTAAAAAAGTTTTGATTTTGAATCGAGAATCGTTTTAAATCAAGAATCGATTCTGAATCGAATCGTGTAGTGCCCAAATATTCACAGCCCTACTATGCAAGTAACATTACTGACACTTAGTGACCAGTCAGTTTACAGTTTACATATCATCACAATATGTTTTGCTCTCTAAAAAAAAGTCATATATTCAACTGTCAATTATGGGCAAAATCTAATGTATCACATTCGACTATTATAAATCCTTAGTCGAAGACAGCCCTTCTTTAACTCAAAAACTTTTATACGGTACTGTAATCTCATCAGACACTTAGGGTGGAAATCAGAAACAACAATTACTAAGTGAATTATATTTATATAGCACGTTTTCTCTAGTGAACGCTTTACATTAAGAAACCCATTATCTACACTTCAGCTACATTTATACCAGTGTGGGTGGCACTGGGAGCAAGCTGGGTGAACTGCCTTGCCCAAAGAAACAACGGCAGTGACTAGGATGGCGGAAGCTGGATTTAAATCAGCAACACTCGAGTTTCTGGACGGCTGTTCTTCCATCTGATCCATGTCCCCGTAACGACCTCTCTATTCCGTGTTCCTTTTTCAGGTGATGTACTTCTCCTCAGTGTTTCCCTACGTGGTGCTCTTCATTTTCCTCATCAGAGGGTTGATGTTGGATGGAGCAGTAGAGGGAATCACATATATGTTCTATCCCAGAGTAAGTACACATTCCAAAGTGTGTTTGATCATGTCAACGCTGCTAGAAGTCTTATTTTAATAATCATAAACGACTAGATTCTAACAGAACTGTGATTATCTTTTCTCAGTTGGAGATTTGGGGGAACATGCAGGTGTGGCGACAGGCTGCCACTCAAGTGTTTTTCGCCCTAGGGCTGGGTTACGGCTCGGTCATCGCATATTCTTCTTACAATCCGGTCCAAAACAACTGCCACAGGGATGCTTTGATGGTCTCGGGCATCAACTTCATGACGTCCGTGTTGGCCTCGCTTGTGGTTTTCGTCATCTTGGGTTTTCGAGCCAAGAACATCGCAAAGGACTGCGTGGCTGGGTAAGAATCAGAGTCCGAAAGAGTGATCTGACTAAAGCATTTGTTTCAAATAATGACACTTTTTACAAGAAAATAACATTTCATGTTTTAGAAAGGGCAAACCAGAGCCTAGACCAAAATCCAATTTTACAATCTATGGGGTGACCGGAAGGGGGGCCATGAACAGGAGATGCCCTCGCAATACGACAGCTTTGGAGCGCTTCTGCAAACAATAGTATAAATATGGTGATGTGCCAAGCTTGCCACTATTTTCAAAAAATAGTGGCAAGTGATTTAAAATGTATAAATTGTGTGTTTTGGTGTGGTCACACTTACTGTATGCATACATATTCTATTTTTTTAAGTCATAGTACATTATAGGTTATATTATTTGTATATGTTTTCTTTTCTGTATCCACTGAAGTCACTTCCTCCTGAATTTGCCTTTAGAGTTAAAATAAAAATGTAAAAGATATAAGAGGAAAAATATAAAAGATAAATTGTGGCGTTTTTTACCAACTTTTGTTAAAAAACAGTAAGTAGCTTCTGCGTTATATTAACTATCAATGATAAAACATTATTTGGCAGTAGAAACAAGGCATGTGTTAGCACTAAAAGTGTCAAATGCACCATGATGTCAGCTCTAAAAACTTCCTTATTCTTATTGTTCATCTGATTTATTTGCAGAAATCTCGGCCTCCTCAGCGCCACTTCGACCCAGGGACAGTACCAACACTGGTGGCCTTGGTTCAACATGACAGATCCAAGCTCTGTGCTTGTAGAAGACTACAGAGAGTGGTACAGCCACTATGGCGCCATGCTAAGTCAGAACATCACCGACTGCAGTTTGGAGAATGAGATGAACAAGGTAGGAAATGGTAGTTTTTGCATAAGCCTGCAAACAAGAGGTAAACAACAGGCAAATCTACAGACCGTGCAGCAAGATTGAGACCTTTCACTTTTGCGTGAAGATTCTGTGGAATAGGTTTACAAAAAATCCCATTAGGTTTGTCACAAGGTGCTGTGCTATTGCATAACAAGAGGATGGAAGTAGATAACTGTTCCTAGAGACTCAAAAGGTTATGTGAAATATTCTGTGCAAGGCTGAAAACTATGGGATGTTTAGGATGGATAAAGTTTCCAGTGGAGATGGAAGCAAGGTGTATTGTACAAGTAGGAAGGCAAACTAAATAAACAGAGTTCTAGATAGATACTGCCTTTATCATTTATTTAGAAATGTACACTTTGTGTAGACGTTTACCTTGTGGCCTCATATGGAAGCTGATATCCACTTGGAATTTTTTTTTTCTTCTGAGAACGTAAAGTATTGAAAATATGCTGGAATATTCATTCAGTAGCCTAGCATAGATTTGTGTATTTGTAGATTCACTTTAGTTTTTAGGTTTGGTTTACTTAAAGTTAGTTTATTTTCATTGTTTTTGTAGGCACAGTTAATCTTTCTTTTAGGCAGGGTTGTGCCAATCGATCGTGAAAAAGTATGTGATCAGCCAGCGCCAAATAATGTCTTTCAATCATTGCATCAATCAATTAATAACCTGCATTTATTTGCCGCATTGTTTTCACTGGAGGACAAGGATAAACATGTTACACCTGGAGGAAGAACAAAGAGGAGCAGACAGCAAGGCATGCTAAGCGCTAAGATAGATTGGAACAACACAAAATAAGTACTTAGTAAAGTTTAAGACGTGTAGCTGGAACCACGTTACAGCAGAAAGTAAGCAGCTATTAAAGCAGCACTAAGTAACTTTTCAACCTTCATAAAATATTTGCATAATTTTTGGGATGATACATCAACTTTCAACTAGTTGAATGACACCTCTGCCATGGCCTGAGGGGGTCAGTATAACTTCCACTGGCATAAGCAACTTTGAGGAGGGTGGCAGGAACCACACACACTGCTACACAAAAAACTCCAAATGTGCTGACTTGCTTTACGGCATACGTCACTTCCCCCTTTTTCCATTTATTAAAAAGTTGATGCCAACGCCTACGTGTAATGACTATCATGGTAGATGCTGCAAAACAACCAAAGAAACGAAAGGTTTTGCCTGAGGAGACAAAATTGTAAGGGAGGCTACCCAGATAAAAGGACAGTCAAAGATCAACATTTCTCTGGCTTTCACTCGTTGGCATGAGCTCAAAGATGAGGAGGGAATTTCGACAGATGCTGCCTTGGTTCTGTTACTGCTAAACTAGTAGCGATTTTTGATGCTCAAATCAAAATGCTAATGCTAATGTTAGCTATCGTAAAGTTTGCGTGGTAGCAATAAATAGCCACTAGCTTGATAGTTGGCAGTTACACACTGACACGACAAGCAACGCAACAAACTCAAAAGTACTGTATAAAGAAAAAACAATGCGATGACCACAAACTGCAAATATAAAGTTTGAGTAAAATATGTAGGTTCTTACTGTGGAAAGACCAGTCATACTGAATCATTGTGGTATTATCGTGTCAGTTTGGCGCTATATGCGTTGGTCCTAATGGGAAATGTGGTCTTCCTTCTGGCAAAACACTACCGCTTTGTTCCACTGGCGCCGCCAAAATCAACCGAAACTGAAAGTTCTTAAGTGGGACTTTAACAGGAAATATTTATAAATAGATTAATACAAGTCTAGAGAGAGGATAATATAACAACTGTTGGTGTGTAGCAGCCAGGCAAACATGTAAGGGGAGGGCAAATTGATTCCTATATCTGTATAGTCAATACCAAGTAGTATCAGTGTATGATTGATAGTGATTAGATCGATATTTTTATTCTCACAAAATTAGGTTTTTGTCATTGTTCATGTTTTCAAACTCAGGGATTAATTCTTTGGACACAAGAGGACTGAGGGCAAAAAACAAATAATTTCAATGAGTAGTACATGTTTTTGTTTGTAGGAACTGGTTTAAATATTGTATTCTTATCGTTAAACTGAAAAATATACAGTTAATGCATGTGTATCAGCCGATCTCATTCGAGGATGATCGGTATTGGAATCTGCAGCATACCATAAAACCCTAGATTTAGGTTAAGATCATGTTAGTTTAGTGTAAGTTTTATATTGATTTAATGAGTCTTAGTCTTACATTAATTAAAATAATTTATGTTTTAGTTTTATTCTCGTATAAGTTACTTTAGTTTTTGTTTAGTCTTTGTTTTACAAAAATAAATGTTAGTTTGATTTAAAATTAGTTTTAAGTTTGTTTTATTTTGTTTAGTTGTTTTAGGTTTAACCACTAGGCCTACTCAGTGGCCTAGTGGTTAGAGTGTCCGCCCTGAGATCGGTAGGTTGTGAGTTCAAACCCTGCCCGAGTCATACCAAAGACTATAAAAATGGGACCCATTACCTGCTTGGCACTCAGCATGAAGGTTTGGAATTGGGGGTTAAATCACCAAAAATTATTTCCGGGCGCGGCCACCGCTCCTGCTCACTGCTCCCCTCACCTCCTCGGGGGTGAACAAGGGGATGGGTCAAATGGACACATTTCACCACATCTAGTGTGTGTCACAATCATTGGGACTTTAAATTTAACTTTGACTTTAGGTTGTTTATAAGTTTCGTTTTCCAGTTCTCAATTTTTAGTTTTAGCATAAGTTTTGTGTGTAAATTATCTCGTTTTAGTTAGTAGGTTTTAAAAAAAAAAATTGTGATTGAGTTCTTAGATTTAATTATTTCAGTTTTCTTTCAGTTCTGTCTGAGTTTAGTTTTACTGTGCGCTCATTTTGCTAGGGTAAAATATGATAAACAACTCCCAATTGTACTCACTGCAATATAAAACATGCTATGTAGTGTAGATGCCAAAGTTATCCAAAATGTATCATATTTTAGTTTCCAGCTCTTGTCAGTCAGTCAAGATACAAACAAAGTCGTCATGTTCCGTGTTTTGTTTATGTCGGTGCTCAGGGAGTGGAGGGGACAGGACTGGCCTTCATAGCGTTCACTGAGGTGATGGCTCTCTTCCCAGCCAGCCCTTTCTGGTCTACCTTGTTTTTCCTAATGCTGCTCAACCTGGGCCTCAGCACCATGTTTGGGACCATGCAGGGAATCCTTACACCTCTCATGGACAATTTCAAGCTGCTGGGACGCCACCGCACTTTGCTCACTGGTAAAACGCCAACCAGGTTTCATAGCAATTTCCACATTCTTTGTACATCCAGTTGCCATTTCTCTCCCATGTTTGTTTATCAGTGTGCAGCTGCGCTGTGGGCTTCTTGATAGGACTTCTCTTCACTCAGCGCTCAGGCAACTATTTTGTGGCCATGTTTGACGATTATTCTGCCACGCTGCCGTTGATTATCGTTGTCATCTTCGAAACCATCAGTGTATCCTGGGTCTATGGTACAGATCGGTAAGACCTTCACATCCTAATGTCCTTGACAGTTATCAAGCCTGGATTCAACATATTTTTTGTGGCTTTTTTGGCTTGCAGTTTTCTGGATGATATTGAAGACATGCTTAAATGGCGCCCTCCAGTGGTATACAAATATCTTTGGAAGTATGTGTGCTTGCTGGCCATGATCGGACTTTTGACTGCCAGTTTGTTGAGAATGGTCTTTAAAAGGCCCACATACACAGCCTGGAATCAAAGCACGGTAAGATGGCAATTTAATTATCACTGTCACGCCCCAACATGTCTTAGATGTCAGGGGACTCCGCTGCAGAGCAAAATATTACCAAACTAACATCAAAACACCCTTGTAGGCATTCTCTATAGGGGAATAGTGATATCGGTCTGATATCAGCAAAAAAAACAAGTATCGGATGATATTGGCTTGCATCTAAAATCTCAGATACAAGCTGTCCTGCTGCTTGTTTACTTGTGCAAAGCTAAACAGCCAGTTAACATCTAAATGCTCTCCAATAAGCACACAAGGTTGGTCTTTACTTGTACTTTTGTGAAGTCATTTACAAAAGGTAAACAACAAAACATGGTAGGCTAAAGGCTACTAGGCGCTTTGCAGCTACTCAACCGCTAAGCTTACAAGCTAGAAAAACATACAAGTATCCTTAATTGAACAATATTGCAGTGTTCTTGTGGTACTTATTGGGATAAATCTGGGACCTCAAGAAATACATTTTCTGCCTTCTGTTATGCTGAAATGACAATAAAGCTCTTTTAATCCTTGATAATATTAGAATTGAGTACATCAAAGTTTTGTTAAATTTGAATAAATGTAAATACATTAATATGTTAGTTAATTCATTATTATTACTGTGAACAATAACATCACACATTTAATTACTAATCATAAACTGTGCAATTGGAAAATTGAATAGTGAATTAATAGATCAATATTATGGTTATATATAAAAAATATATATATAGTGGATTTTAATAAACAGTATTTCATAAATAAAAAAGGCTAACTTTTTTAAAAGTCTTGTTGTATAATTTCCGGGCATTTCAAATTGAAAAGGTCCATAATGAGTATCAACATTTTTAATTTAGTAGTGGTAGTTGAAGTATTTAGTTTTGTCTGTCTTCATCTGCACAGGGCTCTGAGATGACGTTGGAGTACCCCAGCTGGGCGCTGGCTATGATAGTGCTGCTTATACTCCTTGCCAGCCTGCCCGTGCCAATCGGCTACATCCATGCCACTCTGCAGCACCGCTGGCTGCCCAACGCCCACGCCGAGGAGGCGGGCGGTCAGGACGTGCGCCGCGACTTGTACACCAAGTGCAGCTCTGCCGAGCAGCTGGATTCCAACTCCCACCAAGTTACCCCCGAGGAAGATGGCGTTCGTTCCAGGACGACCTTCCTGCCGGTGGGCAGTGAACATTATCACCTCCTGTCCCAACAGGAGGAAGAGGAGGAGCAGGACACCGGGGTGTGAGGGAGCCTTTTCAGAGGATGGAAAGCATTTCGAATGTGTGTCCTAAACGAAGAATGGGACGGTCAGAGGGGGACACATTTAGTCTGTTTTATTGAATAACACCAGCAATCATGTAGCAGCACTAGCAAGTGTGCTGGTACATTCTGAAAAACAAACATGGCTTGTACAAAAATGTCCTCCTCGTTTGCATGTCTTTGTGCTTGTGAGGACCACATTTTGTACACGTTTGTGTCTCTGCCGTGATGTAACACAAAGACCGCCCTCCAGGCTTAAGAGCTGAGCAGAGCTGTAGTGCAGTTGGACGCGCTCTTTTTCATGGACATTTTAGCTCTTCCTCTTGAGGTGCCACACCCTAGTCGGGAGTGCTAGGAGCCCAGTCTGCTGCTCCTAAGCTTAACGTTTGGAATCCATTCTACAACTCAAACTCAGGTTGTAGTTTTCTGGGTGAAACGTAGACAAGCCTGCACGTCACATCTCACTGCTCCTGCAGGGTGTGCAGTAACTACCGTATTTTTCGGCGTATAAGTCGCACCGGAGTATAAGTCGCACCTGCCGAAAATGCATAATAAAGAAGGAAAAAAACATATATAAGTCGCACCGGAGTATAAGTCGCATTTTTTGGGGAAATTTATTTGATAAAACCCAACACCAAGAATAGACATTTGAAAGGCAATTTAAAATAAATAAAGAATAGTGAACAACAGGCTGAATAAGTGTACGTTATACGGCGCATAAATAACCAACTGAGAACGTGCCTGGTATGTTAACGTAACATATTATGGTAAGAGTCATTCAAAAAACTATAACACATAGAACATGCTATACGTTTACCAAACAATCTGTCACTCCTAATCACTAAATCCCATGAAATCTTATACGTCTAGTCTCTTACGTGAATGAGCTAAATAATATTATTTGATATTTTACGGTAATGTGTTAATAATTTCACACATAAGTCGCTCCTGAGTATAAGTCGCACCCCCGGCCAAACTATGAGAAAAACTGCGACTTATTGTCCGAAAAATACGGTATACCCAAAACTGGCTGCCCTGAACAAGGTTGTTTTAGAGGGCAGTTAAATGTGCTGTGATTCTCAATCCTTGCTGTATTTGAGACTCCTTAGCACATGTTAAGACACCTGGAAACTGTTTTTGAATTTAAAAAAAAAATGCATGACCCGTCTCCTTTTTTAAATTAACTTTCGATTTCAGGAAAGTTTTGATGGATCCTCATCTGCTTATGTGGCAGTTTTATATCACAAAGAATGCGTGCGTGACAACCTTTAGATATACTCACGTGTGTATTCCTTATATTTTACCTCATGTTGATAGTGATGCTGTAAATGATATGTATTGAGGATGTTATTAAATGTTCTTGCTGGCAGCCTTTAAATTGAACTTACGTTGGACTGGTAATTCTTCTGCCCTGAGATTTAAATGTTATTTTCTAGTTAGAAAAGTGCACGTCCTGAATGTGAGTCTGAATGATTGTTTGGTGACCAGTCCATGGTCTAAGGATAAGCGGGTAAAGAAAATGGAATGGAAGTTTTTTGTCATGTCTGTATTATCATGTTTTGTTTTAAGTCATGTTTTGTTTAGTTTCTGTCTTTTCACTTCCTTGTCTGGTCACCATAGCAACCATTAGTTTTCACCTGTCACGTCACGCACCTGTTTCACGTTTTGACTCACACACACCTGTCACCAATCATGTCACTGTTATTTAAGCATACCTTGTTCATCACTCGTCCTGCCTGCATTGTCGTTATGTCACTCCGGTTCAGGTCTCGTTTTGACAAAGTAAGTTCCCATGTCCATGTCCTAGTTTTTGTTTAAGATTAGCCTCACTTGCGTTTTAGGCACGCTTGCCTCTTTTTTTTGTTGTTGTTGTTGTTGTATTGTTTATGTTCGCGGTAGTGCGTGATTTATGTTAAATAAATCCTAGCCTACCTTCACGCTGTTGTCCGGAGCCGTCTATCTTGCGTTGGAAGAACAACCCCGCAGCTAGCTGCGACCCCCACGTGACAGAATGCAGGCAGCAGACGTTCTTCCGCAGACCGGCCACGAGGAGGTGATGGAGACGCGCTGGCAAAGCTGGAAGCCAACCAGAAAGGCTTTTTCTCGCCAGCATGACGCGTCGTTCCCCCAAAACCCTCCCACGGACAACAAGATTCCTCAACCAGCCCATTCTTCCTTCCCGCCGCAGGAGACCCGTGCTGATGACGTCAGAAACCAAGATTTTTTTTTTTAGTCTATTTACACCCTCTGTCAGCCGCCCACTATGGACTTTGTTTCAAAGAAAAATCCTTTTGAGAAAATTGTCTCTAAATTTAGATTTTTTCAGACCCAGTCTAAAGTGGGGGTAGGGAATAGACAATTTGGACAATTTAATGGGGAAGTTTCTGCCCTCCGCCGCCCACCCCTACAGAGAGTTCCAGACCGCAGGGAGCGCGTCTGGTATCCGCGCCTTGAGGGGGGGGCTGGGGTCGGGAGCTGTGTTGGTGGGGTGACTCAGCTTAACCATGTCAAGCCACAGCCTCCCTCACGGCCGCCACCACCAGTCTTTTACCATGCCAAGCCGCAACCCCCAGCTAGACCACCTCCACCTGCACCAGTAGCTCCACGACGCCAAGCTCCGGTACCAGCTCCACGACGCCAAGCTCCGGTACCAGCTCCACGACGCCAAGCTCCGGTACCAGCTCAACAAGACCAAGACCCGCAATGCCAAGACCAAGACCAAGACCCGCCATGCCAAGACCAAGACCAAGACCCGCCATGCCAAGACCAAGACCAAAACCCGCCATGCCAAGACCAAGACCAAGACCCGCCATGCCAAGACCAAGACCAAGACCAAGACCCGCCATGCCAAGACCAAGACCAAGACCCGCCATGCCAAGACCAAGACCAAGACCCGCCATGCCAAGACCAAGACCAAGACCCGCCATGCCAAGACCAAGACCAAGACCCGCCATGCCAAGACCAAGACCCACGCCAAGACCAAGACCTATACCAAGACCCACGCCGAGCTTCGCCGCCTGACGCGCCACGCCGAGCTTCGCCGCCTGACTCACCACGCCTGCCACGATGACGACGCGCCTGCCTCCTCGTCGGCCACGGATATGGCCGCTACCTGGTCGCCCGCCACGCCAAGTGCGCCCACCTCCCAGTCGGCCACGAATGTGGCCATTCCCTGGGCGCCCGCCTCGCCTGCTGCAGCAACGTTCCACTCGCCACCTAACTCTGCCCCGGTGGATACGGGGACACGTGGTCTGGCGACCCACCGCCATGTCCCCCTCCCGCCCTCCCATGACTTTTGTTAAGTTGTTTTTTTTGGACATCTGGTATCTGTCCTTAAGGGAGAGGCTCTGTCATGTCTGTATTATCATGTTTTGTTTTAAGTCATGTTTTGTTTAGTTTCTGTCTTTTCACTTCCTTGTCTGGTCACCATAGCAACCATTAGTTTTCACCTGTCACGTCACGCACCTGTTTCACATTTTGACTCACACACACCTGTCACCAATCATGTCACTGTTATTTAAGCATACCTTGTTCATCACTCGTCCTGCCTGCATTGTCGTTATGTCACTCCGGTTCAGGTCTCGTTTTGACAAAGTAAGTTCCCATGTCCATGTCCTAGTTTTTGTTTAAGATTAGCCTCACTTGCGTTTTAGGCACGCTTGCCTCTTTTTGTTGTTGTTGTTGTTGTTGTATTGTTTATGTTCGCGGTAGTGCGTGATTTATGTTAAATAAATCCTAGCCTACCTTCACGCTGTTGTCCGGAGCCGTCTATCTTGCGTTGGAAGAACAACCCCGCAGCAAGCTGCGACCCCCACGTGACATTTTTTGGGTTTTTTGGTTTTTCTAATCTGTCACGCAACACGACAATGTAAAAAATTACTAGGATTTCACATCATTTAACTGTATTTTTTCACAATGAAATACTATACTACAAAAAATGACGATATCCTTATATTTCGCAGCAATTGACTTATTTCACAGTAAAATACTGTAATAGTCATAACATCACAGCAAGTTAGTGTAAATGCAAACTCTCAAGACAGTGCTTCTCAAACTTTTTTCACCAAGTGGCCACCTCAGAAAACACAAATGTAGCGTATTAATATTTTTGGCCACTTTAACATAATTGTATATTTGAATATAGGAAAATAAAACACTGTACTTAAATATATAATCAAATAAAAGTAGCACTTAGTTGTATCTCCTTTCATTTTGTTGTCATCACTTGATAATATACTTTGGGTAGCATTTTTCAGTTTATTTTTTTGTACATTATATCGTAACGGACTGGGTCCTATGTTATGTTATGTTCCACTTTGATCTGTGTTTAACAGATGAGGTTTTCCATGGCCTTGAAGGCATCATTGTTGCGTGCAGCTTTCTCTGCCAATGTTCGTCTTTGTTTACATGTGTTCTGCGTGTTGATTGGCTGGGAGGCTGACGAAGGGTGGACGTAAGCGGAGAATTTGGGGAACATTCGGTTCCCACGCGTGATAGAAATGACGGAGTTGATCAGGGGTGTCAAACATATGGCCCAAGGGCCGGTTCAGGCCCGCGAACAGGTTTTATCCGGCCTGTGGGATGAGTTTGCTAAATATAAAAATTAACCTGACATTTTTGAATGAAAGAAACAGCTGTTCTAAATGTGTCCACTGGATGTCGCAATAGCGATTCTTTGTATCTTTGTAGATGATGCTACATATGTACAAAATAAACCACATGATAATACATCAGTCGAGGAAAATGAACAATCTACATAAATAACATACTGTAATTTGATTTTGATATAATTTTTTTTTTATCTTGATGGATTGAAAATTAACACCAATGAGTTGACTGATGAACATTATCACATAATGTATTCAGAAAATATAAAAAACAACTATTAACCGCAACATGTAAGTGTAAAAAAACCCAACGACATTATGGTTTGTACAATTTCAGAATGTGCTTGTTTATTTTCAAACAAAGAAAACATTATGAAGTTGTCTTTATTTTTAAGTTATTGTGCTGTGATTTTACCAGTCCGGCCCATTTGGGAGTAGATTTTTCTCCATGTGACCCCCGATCTAAAATGAGTTTGACACCCCTGGAGTAGATGATTCTTTTTGTCTTAATTGTTTATTTTGGCATCCCCTGTGGCCCACAGTAGTCGGATTGCAACGACTTCCATTGAAGGCTGATAAACCTTTTTAATAATAATTTTAGTTGTAATTTAATTGTGATTAACTATCACAGCTTTGCAGTAACAGCAAATTGCTGCAAATATGTTTCCCAGTAAATCGCTGTAAAAGTAATGCAACTATTAGCCAGTAATTTTCTGCCAATTTTGTCTTTTATTATTATCTTCAAAGCCAAACAGGACATAAAAAATCCTCAAGATTTTGATCGGGGTAAAAACTTTTTTTCCCCCTCAAATTTCTCAATAAACCTTCACTTCAGTTTTGAAGGCATTTTGATGAGATAATTTGACATTTATAAATTAGAAAAAAAACTAATGTTATGACGGCGTGGCACAGTGGAAGAGTGGCCGTGCGCGACCCGAGGGTCACTGGTTCAATCCCCACCTAGTACCAACCTCGTCATGTCCGTTGTGTCCTGAGCAAGACACTTCACCCTTGCTCCTGATGGGTGCTGGTTAGCGCCTTGCATGGCAGCTCCCTCCATCAGTGTGTGAATGTGTGTGTGAATGGGTAAATGTGGAAGTAGTGTCAAAGCGCTTTGAGTACCTTGAAGGTAGAAAAGCGCTATACAAGTACAACCCATTTATACTGATTGACAGTTGATAAATAGGTTAACATTAAAAGCAATACGTGTTTGGTATTTTTGTTTAGGGCTGAAGATGTTTAAGTGATGTAAGCAAAAAAAAGTTTTTAAAAAGCCTTTAAAAATGAAAGACTTTGGGGTATTGTTGAATAATAATAGTGTACACCTGTGAAAGAATTGGACATTGACATTTTAAAATCTAACATAAAAACCTTCTGGAAAAATCTTAGTGACCAAAACACAGAAACAAAAATGACTGAAAGGGGGGGAAAAAAGTCAGCCTTTCTCCCCCTAGGGTTAAACTTAATAATAAAATGATTCTCATAGATTCTGTCTTTCATTTATTTAATTTGTGCTCACCTTTAGTTAACCCTTATGTTGCTTATACAAGTATTTTTCAACCACTGTGCCGCAGCACACTAGTGTGCCGTGAGATACAGTAAGGTGTGCCGTGGGAGACTATGTAATTTCACCTATTTGGGTTAAAAATATTTTTGCAAACCAGTAATTACAGTCTGAAAATGATGTGTTGTTGAGTGTCTGTGCTGTCCACAGTTCGGCAGAGTAACCGTGTAATACTCTTCCATATCAGTAGGTGGCAGCTGGTAGCTAATTGCTTTGTAGATGTCGGAAACAGTGCAGGTAAAAAGGTGTCTAATGCTTAAACCAAAAATAAACAAAAGGTGAGTGCCCCTAAGAAAAGGCATTGAAGCTTAGGGAAGGCTATGCAGAACGTAACTAAAACTGAACTGGCTACAAAGTAAACAAAAACAGAATGCTGGACGACAGCAAAGACTTACTGTGGAGCAAAGACGGCGTCCACAATGTACATCCAAACATGACATGACAATCAATAATGTGTGTCTTGACCTCCGCCAAACCCCTGAGCCCGACTCACCGAACCCCTAGGGTTAGATCGAACCCAGGTTAAGAACCACTGGTTTAAGGTCATATCCAACAATTGCGACAACGACTTTTTACTGTCAACTGAGTTTTGTTGTTTTAATGATTTCTGCTGATGGTGTGCCTCCGGATATTTTCAATGAAAAAAAATGTGCCTTGGCTCAAAAAAGGTTGAAAAACACTGGCTTATACAGTAGCAACCGGAGGATACCCGGTGGGATACATTGTGGTCATCCGGGTCAGGATCATGCAGTAACAGTCTTGTGCCAAATGATCCACTGCTTTAATTTGTACATTTGAAAAAATATATCTTATATATTAATCACCAACCAGAGCATGCCTGTGCCTCTTCACCTCTCAGGGGCGCACGGGAGCCCGCGGGCGCGCGTGCACGGTGCGGCGTGCGCATTCACGCGGGAGAAGAGCACACGGGCCGGTGTCGAGCAGCAGCGAGCAGGATGGAGGTCCGACCTGACAGGTTCAAGGCGGTGGCGGCCAAAACTTTGGGCAGAATTAACAGGTATGGTTTCCCCCCTTTTTTCTTCTCATCATCACTTCGAAACGGACTTCCTGCGCGCTCGTTTTGTCTCGCGACTTTGTAGGAGGGAGGCGCGCAAACAGTAAAAGTTTGTTCCTTGTCAATTAAAATGGCGGCGAAAAATAAGCTAACAGAAGACACCAAATTAAAAAAATGGTTTAATATGTCGAAAAACTCATTCAAAGTGTTGTTAAAATATGTTTAAATTAAATATTTTTACTTGACACTTTGCATTTTCGTCAGTCAAAAATCGCTTGTTTTGTTATGATCGTTCAATAACGTATATTATTTATTCTTTAAACTGCAGCATGTTGATATGACTGTAAACAAAGTCACTAAAACACATATATTTTTTAATTTTCCTGAGGGAACTCTCCTGAAGGAATCAATAAAGTACTATCTATCTATATTATTAATAAAATATGCTGCATTAATGCTTGTATGCACAATATTGGAGTACAAAGGAGTTAATAATGTATTATCCCCTCCAAACCCCATATTCATAAATGTACCATTTCTATGATATTTTTCTATATGAATTATGAGATGCAAAAATATGTTTTTAAAAATGGAGATAAAAGTCAGTGATAGGGGGCTGGTGCGATAACCTTTGCTTTAAGCTCGCGTTCTCTTAGGATTTGAGGTAGCAAGCAAACGTATAAATCCCGTCCTGAAATAGCCTGTTTTTCAGTCCAGCTGTCGAGCCACGCAAATCCCTAAACTCTTCCCTCCCACTCGCTCCATCCATCCATCCATCCATCCCGGCCCCATGTCACTTCCTCCGGCCGCTCCCTCCTCATCCGTCCATTCATCCCTCCATGCCTCCATCCATTGAGACAACTTTCATCCCGTCACGCTCTTCCAGATTAGCAGACATGCACATGCAAGGCGTCATGCGTTGGTCCAAATGTTGGCATTGAGATACACATCTGGGTGTGTCTTGGGAAGAGGGCCTCCCCGGTGCTGCACGCCTTGTCGGAGCAATCTCCACCAGCTCGCAGACAAAAAGCGTGATCCCTCTTGATGAAAGCAGCCAGAAGTTCATTTATTATTTAAAGATTTTCTCCATCAGAATGCATCTCCTGTTTCTATATTAAAACTCCACTAGGTAAGCACAAGCTGCAGCACTGTAAGGTTAAATGCACTCTACATAGATGACATCATCGCCGTCTTTTACACAAAATATAACCAGATTTTATCACATTCATAGGCGCCGGGAAAATAGATGTACTATAACAAAAGTGGCACCCCGAGCAGAGGTTAGGCAATGCAGAATGTCGCAGGTAATCCATTTTTAATCCATTTCGCATCCGCTAGAGTGCTACGTTTTCATTTATGATGCACAGTGGCTTTGATAAAATATTAAAAATTATGGTGGGATGTGCTAATTACTTTTTGATAATGTTTGCTGCTCCTTAAGGCTTCGACAAGTTGATAACGTTTTGATAGCTTCTCTTTCACAATACACTCATATGTGGAAAAATGACGCATTGAAACGTGAAATATTAAATGAGAGGACATGCAGCATGGTGATAGATACACCTGCACTTTCTAAAGAGATATACATATCCAAACATGGCCTGTCAAACAATTACAGTAGTCACCCGGTTATTGTTGTTAATTGGTTCCGGACATGACCACAATAAATGAATTTCCACAAAGTACGAATCATTAATCATAAATTAATATTTTCATAACTTAAGCATAAAAAACTGTCTAAATACATTTTTCAACAATATGAGAGCCCTCTAGACATGAAATGACATACCATATTTTTCGGACTATAAGTCGCAGTTTTTTTCATAGTTTGGCCGGGGGTGCGACTTATACTCAGGAGCGACTTATGTGTGAAATTATTAACAAATATCAAATAATATTATTTAGCTCATTCACGTAAGAGACTAGACCAGTGGTTCTTAACCTTGTTTGAGGCACCGAACCCCATATACGCATTCACCGAACCCTTCTTTAGTGAAAAAAATAAATACAATTTTTTTTCAAATTCAAGACAAACTTATATGTTTTTGGTAACACTTTATTTAGTATGGGGAACATATTCTAAGTAACAAAGACTTAATTTAGTGTTATTTGGACACTAGGGGAACATATTCTAAGTAATAAAGACTTAATTTAGAGTTATTTGGTCAGGGTTAGGGTCAGGGTTAGGATTATAATAAGGCCATGCTGAATAAGGCATTAATAAGTACTTAATAATGACTAGTTAAGAGCCAATATGTTACTAATTTGCATGTTAATAAGCAACTAATTAGTGGTGAATGTGTTCACCATACTAAAGTGTTACCATGTTTTTTTACTGGTGCATAAAATGAACCGTGCATGAACATCACCTTGTTTAAAGAACAAAACCAACACAGTGCATAAACTCACAACAAATTACACACCTGCAAACTAGTCAGCTGTTGCCGATACGCCGATAGGGAGAAGTTTGTATTTACACGATGAGTCGGTGTGTTTTGACCTCCCCCGAACCCCTGAGGCCGACTCACCGAACCCCTAGGGTTTGATCGAACCCAGGTTAAGAACCACTGGACTAGACGTATAAGATTTCATCGGATTTAGCGATTAGGAGTGACAGATTGTTTGGTAAACGTATAGCATGTTCTATATGTTATAGTTATTTGAATGACTCTTACCATAATATGTTACGTTAACATACCAGGCACGTTCTCAGTTGGTTATTTATGCGTCATATAACGTACACTTATTCAGCCTGTTGTTCACTATTCTTTATTTATTTTAAATTGCCTTTCAAATGTCTATTCTTGGTGTTGGGTTTTATCAAATAAATTTCCCCAAAAAATGCGACTTATATATGTTTTTTTCCCTTCTTTATTATGCATTTTCGGCCGGTGCGACTTATACGCCAGAGCGATTTATATTCCGAAAAATACGGTAATTTAGTCACTTTTACACGCTTTTAATCCAATATGGTAATACTGCCTGAGGCCGAGCCAATCAGTGGCCACAATACTGATCTGATTAGTTTGGACTATTGGTCCACTGGCCAATACGACTGTAGTGTTGATATTTTTAGTATGCTTTGTAATTTAGACCAAATATGTTGTAGAATATTATCTTTAAAAAAAAAAAAAAGTAATCTGCAATATGATGAAGCCCCAACAATAGGAGTGCGATGTGGCGAGCGGCGACTGTTAATTTTTTAAATCAGATTAATCACACTTTTGCATTTTGAATAATCGTGATTATTCGTAGTAAATTGCATAGTTTAAATTAACTTTAAAAAGACCCCAATATTTGGACATAAATACAATTTTATTGTCATACAGTAAAAAATGTTTTCCTTGAATGCACAATTTTTTAATCAGCTTAATCACACTTTTGCATTTTGATAAATCACGATTAATCGCAGTAAGTTACTTCCCTTCGTTGTTTGAATTAACTTAAAAAGACTACAACATTTTGACACGTGTGCAATTGTATTGTCAGAATATCATACGGGAACAATTTGTACTTGAATGCACAATTGAATGCACACTTTTGCATTTGAATTAATCACGATTAATCGCAAAAAATAACTTTAGTGCATAGTTTAAACTACCAATATAATGGAAAAACAAGTTGCGTCTATATTGAAGCTATTATCATATATACAGTATCTGATTTATGACACCAAAGGACTTCCAAACTTTGCAAGTAAAAAGATATGATCAAAATAGTAACAATCTCACAGAGATTTTTTGAGACTTAATGAAGAAGCCAGTCACATGATCGGTGAAATAATGTTAGGAACTGCAGATCCCTTCCCTATCAACAACAATGTTAATCAAGCAGACTTTGTGTTAGCCAACAACAATTACTTTGGGAAAAATTATGATCCAGAAACTTAAATTTATGACCGCAGACACAAAGAGGATGAGCAATACGTTTTGGAAACCGAGTGCAAAACAGATGGAGCTTTATTGAAACACTATAGCATCAGCAGCATTGCTGGGTGCTAAACATACAAACTAAACATAACAAACCATAATAAAACAAACTCTGAACAATTTCCATTTTCGCTGGGATGCCGATTGACGGGACACTCACATAATCCCGTTTAGATGAAGAATCAATCACAATACTCACGAAGGGTTAAGAAAAGTTTCCGCAACTAGCGTCTTTTTGTGTCTTTTTCACCGTGTTGGGGGCTGTCAAAGTCGAACAGCCTCTCGATCCATTGAGAGGTGAGAGTTGCATGAATTATAATCTAGAATTTAATTTTAGCAAGTTTGAGGCGATGCAGCTGCTGGCTCAATGTGTCAACAATAGCAGCATAAGCTAATATTAGCTCACTGCTATCAATGCGCCGCTGAATTAGGCCGTCTGCGTTAGCGCTTATAATAACAATATTGCTCATATATGGTTAATTTTTAGGTTATGACATGTACATGGATAATTGGCGGTTTCTGGATGTTTTTTTGAGGGTTTTCTGGGCTCAATAGAGGACCCTCCATCTCTTGACTCACTTGGTAGCTATTTGTTTACGATTTTGAATACATAAAAAAAGCCAAGCATGCAGTGTTGCCAACTTGGCGACTTTTTTGCTAAATCTTGTGACTTTCCAAAGCCTCTTGGCGACTTTTTTTTGTAAAAAGCTACTCGCGACAAATCTAGTGACTTTTTCCAATGTTATTAGAGACTTTTCCTGTGTCTTGGAGACTTTTTTTGTGTCTTGGAGACCCTGAGGTGCCAGCACGTGCTTGCGTACACCGCAGTTACTGTCCTCAACGAGCAGTGGCGGGTGCTGCCGTAAGCTCCTCCCCCTGTTCCAAAGCACTCACAGGTAGTCAGTGTTCTACTTGAGCAGTGCGAGAAAGTCCAGACGGAGAATGAAATGCGCATGTGTAAAACTGCCGCTGTTTTTGCCTTGGTTTCAAGAGCAAGATGTAAATGTTTCTTCACTGTCATGTCAAGATAAAATAATTCACTGCAACATTCCAATCTTCTCGTTCATGTTAATGAGTCAGTCAATAGATGAGGATAATGTCACAACCCTCTAGTCTTTTGATCAAATTTGATTCTCTCATATTTTAATTGATTACCATGTAAATAAAACTATCTAAGAATCAGCATAAGAAAGTTTAACTTAGGCTAACTCTGATCATACTTAGAATTATTTTAATTTACTTTTTTTCCACGTTATTCGTCTCTCTTACAGCATCCATTGCAATCAATCATACAAATGAGGCGATGACGTTATCTAGCAACTTTTAGGACAGCCAATAGCTACCTTCCTTGCTGAGGAGTTGGCAGCACTGCAAGCATACTGTATGTGTTCTTGTCTTACATAAGGATTGTGAATAATAAACAGCACATCGCCTTCCAATTTTTGAGTATTTCCAGTATGACTGCTCTGATGATATGGTCAAAAGTGCAGAAGCGTTACGACACTGACATAAAACCTATGGAAATTACCGAAAATGTTCAGAGGGGAATATTCAAAATGGCCGATTGTATTTTTGGCATTTTTTGATGTTTCGACGGTATTTTCACATACTTTATGGATTGTAAATACAATCGGATATGGTTTAATTGATACAATGAAACACAATTAAGCATATTAAATCAACTTGTTTTTACCATTCTACTGGTCCTTTTAAAATAAGTATAAAAGGACCACAATGTCTTGACATATGCAATTTTAACTGTCAGAATGTCATACAGAAATATATTTTACTTGAATGCACATCATTTATTTGTTCAAAACTTGCAAACGTTTTTATCTAAAGCAGTTAGGGTGTAATTTAAAGCGAAGTTTCAGTCGGAGTCGACTCACTTATCTTTGCATTGACGTATGCATCAACATGATCCCTGATAGTAAAACAGGTAACCTTCCACGCTTAAGGTGAAGATGCAAAATAAATTGTGCGATTAATCTGCGTTTATACATGATTCATGCTGTAATGTTTTGTGATTAATCGCATGAGTTGAAGCGTTAACTTTGACACCCCTGATTTTAACGTTTGCCATACAACGATAATAACGCTCGGTTTTGATTCTTATTAACCTGATAATTCACCCTTCCTAAAAACTGCTCTAAAAATACACTGTGGTACCTCGGTTTCTGTTAGTAATCCATTCCCAAAAGGGTCACACAAAGACCAAATTGTATGTAAACTGTAGCAATGCTAATCCAGTGTTCCAGACGCCCAAATATATTGACACAAAACCTGTTTTTTACATGCTGTAAACCATACAAAATACATATAAATGACAAATGAAATTTAGAAATGAAAATTTAACGTAATTTTTCTTCCTTTTGTTAAAGATTCTTTACCAAAGTGCTCGCGCTTTCTTTGGCCCTACGGTAGCTTATTTTTTAGTCATATTAAAAAAAAAAAAAGCACTGTGACTCTTAACCTCTTAAGGCCCAAGTTGTTTTAGTCTGCAAGTAAAAGTCAACTATAATGGTGTCATAGAGGTGCGATGGAGCTGGGGGTAGAATGACTTCTTGGTGGGAAGTTAAGAGCAGGCTAACCCAGGTGTGTTTTGTAAAAAAGACACATTATGAAACAGCTGGACTCACTCAGTGTGTTATTAGCGCAACAAACTAGCGTTGGTGACATTGTTAGGGCACATGTAGGCAAACGGATTGGTTTTTTAGGCGTAGTATTTGATAACCAAGACAATATACAAAAAAAAGGCTAACTTTTGGCAAAAATATTCAGTGAAAACTGAATCATATAAAAATATCAGGAAACTACTTCATCCTAAAATAAACGATTCCCGGTACATAGGAATCGATACAGGTACCAATTTTCAATACTTTTGTATGTTCAAAGGGGTTAAAATGTTTGTTTGAAAAAAAAAGTTTGTTTAACACTGAGCTGTGGTGTCGAGTAGTTGATGTCCTGTTTTGTTTATACTTTGGGTCTCATTTGCAAGTATTCTATCGTAGACTTTGCATGCAGTTGCAATTCCAAGCCGTTAGATGGCAGTAGCGTATAGACTGCGGTGTGTTGCTTTAGCCAGGAGGTAGTCTTCACTATTAAGTTGAACGTGCCAGTCTTTTTTATGTTGACCCATACAAAGTGTTTATACTGTAAGTATTGTATTTGTTACACATCAGCTGTTTGATTGTAACGTGCATCTTAGTTGTAGTTTTCGTTGCCAAACTTAGAGGTGTTGAAATGTAAAATCACTTATGCTAATCTTTTGCATATCTGTAGCAATTCCAGTGTAAATTAGCATTGAGCTAGCACATTTTAAAAAGTGGAACCATATTGTATTTTTTTGTGCTTTCTTCTTGCTTTTTTGGCATGGATAATTGTAACATTACCTTAAGACAGTCCGGCTGAGTCCGCTCCGAGTGCTGCTTGACTGCTTGTTTCCTGGCCAAGTGTTTAAGCCGGTGCCAGTTTACAACGTGACATCACTTGTAACAAAGGTACAGAAATATGGCAATGTTATTTGTACGTGAATTGATACATAGTAGTACTGACAGACTTAGGTTGGTACCTATAAAAGTAATGAATTCAGTACCCAAGTTTGCTGCAAAAAATAATTTAACAAAGAGTATATAAGGGTTAACAAAACAATATGTTTAGGAGTGTAATTTGTGCTTGTAGTTTGCACTGGTGTGGAAGTGCATTGCAGTGCAATATATATATTTTTGTATCATATTTAGCTACATACTGTGCATACGTTCTGCCATAAGCCGTTGTTGGAGGTTGAGAGGTTGCTATCCGTGATGTCGGTCATGTATGTGGAGATTAAAAACACAGCGACACGCCATCGAACCAGGGTGCAAACGCACACATAAGAATGATCCAGCCAGGCCATAACATTAGGTACACCTGCACAATTTAATGGAGTGGTGTTTTTAATAGATTTGTGGTATATGAAGATTCTCATAATTTAATGTAATATTCAGCATATTTTCTATCAGATTGAGTGTGATAGGTCACTGTGTGTTGCATTGTGTAAGTGTGGTGATGGGATAGAGAGAAGGGGGAAAGTGGTGTGACCGGATGAGAAGGATGGGAGGGTGCCTCCCTGGGTGACACCATCCCACCGAGACCCAATCTGTTCACTTCAGGGACAGCTACTGGCGCACGGAAGAAGAGAAACTGCGAAATATTGTAAAGACAGTATTATCACTGGAACGTCCAAATTGAATACTATAAAGGATCAATTGAACACATCAGGCGGCTGCACTTATATAATATTTGCGGTTAGCCTCCCTGCCTGTCTGTCCCTCTGCATCCGTCATCCTCTTATGAGAGGATTACAGAGAACACTCAGTCAATTCATCATTTCATATACAGGGTAACAAAGGTCGCAGGTCAGCTACCAACATGCGTGTCACCTGAAAAGACACCTGAAAGCTGCGCTATTGTGCAAAAGATACTTTATTAATCAATCAATCAATCAACCAGTGTTTACTTATATAGCCCTTAATCACAAATATCTCAAAGGGCTGCATAAGCCACAGATCCCACATCAGGTCAAGAAAAAATTCAACCCAATGGGAACAACGAGAAACCTTGGAAAGGACCGCAGATGTGGGGATCCCCCTGTGTGACTGGTGCAATGGATGCCGAGTGGCTACAGTTAATAATGGGATGTTAATTCATGATTTTATATAACAGTTATATGTTATAACAGTAATATGTGTCCCTAAAAAACACAAAACAATGTATAATTTCCATCACTTTCCAGTTCCATCTCTTGCTGGTACATCACTTGCTACACATATTAAAGCCTGGAGATGTTGCAACTAAGGATGGTTACTAAAATCTATATTGCGGTATCTATTGCAGCCTCTTGACATAACGCTATACAAAACCCAAAACCAGGGAAGTTAGCACGATGTGTAAATCGTAAATAAAAACAGAATACAATGATTTGCAAATCCTTTTCAACTTATATTCAATTGAATACACTGCAAAGACAAGATATTTAATGTTCGAACTGAGAAACGTAATTTTTTTGCAAATAATCATTTACTTAGAATTTAATGGCAGTAACACATTTCAAATAAGTTGGCACAGGGGCAATTTTACCACTGTTTTACATGGCCTTTCCTTTTAACAACACTCAGTAAACGTTTGGGAACTGAGGAGACCAGTTTTTGAAGCTTTTCAAGTGGAATTCTTTCCCATTCTTGCTTGATGTACAGCTTAAGTCTCCGTTGTCGTATTTTACGCTTCATAATGCGCCACACATTTTAAATGGGAGACAGGTCTGGACTACAGGCAGGCCAGTCTAGTACCCTCGCTCTTTTACTGCGGAGCCACGCTGTTGTAACATGTGCAGAATGTGGCTTGGCATTGTCTTGCTGAAATAAGCAGGGGCGTCCATGAAAAAGATGTTGCTTGGATGGCAACATATGTTACTCCAAAACCCGTATGTACCTTTCAGCATAAATGGTGCCTTTACAGATGTGTAAGTTACACATGTCTTGGGCACTAATACACCCCCATATCACAGATGCTAGCTTTTGAACTTTGCACCTATAACAGTCCGGATGGTTCTTTTTTGTCTTTGGTCCGGAGGACACGACGTCCACAGTTTCCAAAAACAATTTGAAATGGGGACTTGTCAGACCACAGAACACGTTTCCACTTTGCATCAGTCCATCTTAGATGAGCTCGGGCCCAACGAAGCCGGCGGTGTTTCTGGGTGTTGTTGATAAATGACTTTGGCTTTGCGTAGTAGAGTTTTAACTTGTACTTCCAGATGTAGCAACAAACAGTAGTTACTGATAGTGGTTTTCTGAAGTGTTCCTGAGCCCATGTGGTGATATCCTTTACAACCTGATGTCGGTTTTTGATGCAGTGCCGCCTGAGGGATCCAAGGTCACGTGCATTCAATGTTGGTTTCAGGCCTTGCAGTGATTTCTCCAGATTCTCTGAACCTTTTGATGATATTACAAACAGTAGATGGTGAAATCCCTAAATTCCTTGCAATAGCTTGTTGAGAAATTTTGTTCTTAAACTGTTCAACAAATTGCTCACGCATTTGTTCTCAAAGTGGTGACCCTCACCCCATTGAATGACTGAGCATTTTATGGAAGCTGCTTTTATACCCAATCATGGCACACACCTGTTCCCAATTAGCCTGTTCACCTGTGGGATGTTCCAAATAAGTGTTTGATGAGCATGCCTCAACTTTCTCAGTTTGTTTGCCACTTGTGCCAGCTTTTTTGAAACATGTTGCAGGCATCAAATGGCTAATATTTGCAAAAAATAACAAAGTTTACCAGTTTGAATGTTAAATATCTTGTCTTTGCTGTCTATTCAATTGAATATAGGTTGAAAATGATTTGCAAATCATTGTATTCTGTTTTTATTTACCATTTACACAATGTGCCAACTTCACTGGTTTTGGGTTTTGTAGACACCGATATACAGTGATGGACAAGCTGTTTGGAAACTGTAGTTAGCTAAGCTACAAGCTATTCTCGATTAAATGTAGCTAAGCTACAGGGGAACCTATCCCCAGAGAAGTGTAGCAAGCTACACTACAAACTACACGACAAAAGTAGCTTGCTACATCAAAGCAACATTTACCAACATTTATACCTATGGGCCCACATGTATAATATCACTGTTATTGTAACTGAGAGTGTACGAATTGACCCTACAACTACCTCTAGGGGTCCCCTTACCTCACTATATGTATTTATTTAGTTTGCCTTTTCTTTGGCCCACCCCTATAATGTTATACATTTTCTCTACCTATAGTAAAAGAAACAGCATCTATCTATATCTTGACAAAAAAATCAATGACTTGTGTGTTTTTTGGGAACATTTGGTAATGATTATGTGCAGTAAAACTATGAACTCAACTCACCTTAATGTGTGTTCCTAAATTTGTGTTCTATGTCTTTGATGAAGAGAGCAGTTATGATTTCGGTTTACAGAGTAAACAACTAAAAACTAAGGTTTTGGGCATTGTTTTCTCTAAACATACATTTGTACAAATATGGCTAAGGACACGCATTATTGTGGGTTTCCAGGACACCATCTTCACTAAAGGAAAAATCTAATCTGCGGGAGAGAATTCCTCTGCCATTTTCAAGTATGTTTTTTTTTTTCTGAATCGTCAGCTTGAAGCGTCCCTCTGTCTACGACTCCCTCGTCGTTGTGTGACATTAGTGCGTGACTGTTATAATTTTGCTTACTAGTTTCGATGACTTTCCTTATCTTGCCTCTGATTGGTTTCACCCAAAACCTTAGGCCCCGTTTACACTATCCAGGTTAAAACACACCTCACCTTATCCGTGTCCACACACAACAATGCCACCGTTTAAGACGCCCGCCCCCCTCCGTCCGCTGGCGCAACGCGACCTAGTATGCATGCGCGGTAAAAATGTGCACGTCATAGTCATCTCCAGTGTTGCTTTGTGTGCAAGTTCTTAAATGTAGCTTATCTGAACAATATCCAGTGTTGTGGTATTTCATTTAAAGGCCTACTGAAATGCGATTTTCTTATTTAAACGGGGATAGCAGGTCCATTCTATGGGTCATACTTGATCATTTCGCGAAATTGCCATATTCTTGCTGAAAGGATTTAGTAGAGAACATCGACGATAAAGTTCGCAACTTTTGGTCGCTGATAAAAAAGCCTTGCCTGTACCGGAAGTAGCAGACGAGTAGCGTGACATCACAGGTTGTGGAGCTCCTCACATCCGCACATTGTTTACAATCATGGCCACCAGCAGCGAGAGCGATTCGGACCGAGAAAGCGACGATTTCCCCATTAATTTGAGCGAGGATGAAAGATTCGTGGATGAGGAAAGTGAGTGAGAGTGAAGGACTAGAGGGAAGTGGGAGCGATTCAGATAGGGAAGATGCTGTGAGAGGCGGGTGGGACCTGATGTTCAGCTGGGAATGACTAAAACAGTAAATAAACACAAGACATATATATACTCTATTAGCCACAACACAACCAGGCTTATATTTAATATGCCACAAATTAATCCTGCATAACAAACACCTCCCCCCTCCCGTCCATATAACCCGCCAATACAACTCAAACACCTGCACAACACACTCAATCCCACAGCCCAAAGTACCGTTCACTTCCCCAAAGTTCATACAGCACATATATTTCCCCAAAGTCCCCAAAGTTACGTACGTGACATGCACATAGCGGCACGCACGTACGGGCAAGCGATCAAATGTTTGGAAGCCGCAGCTGCATGCGTACTCACGGTACCGTGTCTGTGTATCCAACTCAAAGTCCTCCTGGTAAGAGTCTCTGTTGTCCCAGTTCTCCACAGGCCAATGGTAAAGCTTGACTGTCATCTTCCGGGAATGTAAACAATGAAACACCGGCCGGGTTTGTGTTGCTGAAATCGGCCGCAATACACCGCTTCCCTCCTACGGCTTTCTTCTTTGCTGTCTCCATTGTTCATTGAACAAATTGCAAAAGATTCACCAACACAGATGTCCTGAATACTGTGGAATTTTGCGATGAAAACAGACGACTTAATAGCTGGCCACCATGCTGTCCCAAAATGTCCTCTACAATCCGTGACGTCACGCGCTGACGTCATCATACCGAGACGTTTTCAGCAGGATATTTCGCGCGAAATTTAAAATTGCACTTTAGTAAGCTAACCCGTATTGGCATGTGTTGCAATGTTAAGATTTCATCATTGATATATAAACTACTGCGTGGTCGGTAGTAGTGGGTTTCAGTAGGCCTTTAACTGGTATCCAGTGTGCTGTGGGGCCCTATTGTAGTTAATCACACCTGAGACATCATAAACTAATCAAATCTTTATTAGACATTTAAACAATGTGATAAAGAACATTTAACATTAATCAATCTAGGGATCTAGATATCTGGTCAGGACACTCCTCACTCTTTTGCCTTCACCTTCATTGTCCATTCGTTTTTGGTGACTTTATATACACTGGACCGAGACGTTGAGTCTGCGACATACATGGTGGACAATAACTGATACAGTCTGCTTTGCCAGTAAATGCATTCACTGTTTTCCTCAACGGCCAGGTAATACAAAGCACACGCTATCTTTTTTATCACATCCACGGGAGCTCACATTCTGGTTGTTTCTCCTTCGACAAATGGACAAAGTTTTTTTTAAGTAGCATCACAGCTGACCCGGCTGTACATTGGAAAGTTCTCTTGCCGTCTGAGAAGTGTTGTATCCCAAATAGCTGCAATCACTTTCCCTTAAGGTATGGGTGTCAAACTCTTTAACACCGCATTCACCACTAATTCTTGTACTTGCCAAACCTCCCGGCAGACTCCCAAATTTCGGTGCCCCTCCCGAAAATAGTCACGTCTGCTTTTCATCCAGTCCAACGAATGCTGGCCCAGTCACAAGATATGTGCGGCTTCTGCACGCACACACAAGTGAATGCAATGCATGCTTGATCAACAGCGATACAGGTTACGCTGAGGGTGGCCATATAAACAACTTTAACACTGTTAGAAATATACGCCACACTGTGAACCCACACCAAACAAGAATGACAAACACATTTCGGGAGAACATCCGCACCGTAACACAACATAAACACAACAGAACAAATACCCAGAACCTTTTGCAGCACTAACTCTTCCGGGACACTACAAGGTGTGTGGGTGGGGGGTTTGGTGGGGGGGGGGGGGGGGGGGGGGGGGGGGTGTATTTTGTAGCGTCCCGGAAGAGTTAGTGCTGCAAAGGGTTCTGGGTATTTGTTCTGTTGTGTTTATGTTGTGTTACGGTGCGGATCGCTATTGATCAAGTATGCGTTGCATTCACGTGTGTGTGCGTACAGAAGCCGCACATATCTTGTGACTGGACCGGCACGTTGTTAGAATTGATGAAAAGTGGACGTGACAACAGCTCGTAGAGGACGTTAAAGGCAGTGCCTTTAAGACACGCCCCCAAGACTGTGGTCCTGGTGGAATACGAGATATAATGACTGATGAACACCTTCGTTCGATAATGAAGGTTGCCTCAGCTCAAAGCCTGAGCCCCGACATTAATGAACTAGCATCCAAGAAAAGATGCCAGGTATCTGGCTTGGGCACATCAGATTAGATCAGTGTGTTGCAAACTGAGCAGTTTAAAGTCCTGAATGATTGGTTTATTCATTGTTATTTTATTTTCAAATTTATTAGCCTGTGGAAAAAGTTAATGTTGATATTTACCTCAGAAAGTTGCAAATAGACAAGAGGCATTCAATTTTTATTTAAATTGTATTTGATATGTATTTAAGCTTCCCTCCGTCTTCGGGTGGGGGGACAGGTCCTGACTGTGGTTTGCGCTTACGCGCCAAACGGCAGCTCAGAGTACCCACCCTTTTTGGATTCGCTTGAGGGAGTACTTGAGAGTGCTCCCCCGGGTGATTCCCTTGTTCTACTGGGAGACTTCAACGCTCATGTTGGCAACGACAGTGAAACCTGGAGAGGCCTGATTGGGAAGAATAGCCGCCCGGATCTGAACCCGAGTGGTGTTTTGTTATTGGACTTTTGTGCCCGTCACAGATTGTCCATAATGAACACCATGTTCAAACATAAGGGTGTCCATATGTGCACTTGGCACCACGACACCCTAGGCCGCAGTTCCATGATCGACTTTGTAGTTGTGTCATCGGATTTGGTGTTCTGTTGACCTCGACTGCGGATGTTGTGGATTGGTGGAGAGAATACTTCGAAGACCTCCTCAATCCCACCAACACGTCTTTCTATGAGGAAGCAGTGCCTGGGGAATCTGTGGTGGGCTCTTCTATTTCTGGGGCTGAGGTTGCTGAGGTAGTTAAAAAGCTACTCGGTGGCAAGGCCCCGGGGGTAGATGAGATCCGCCCGGAGTTCCTTAAGGCTCTGGATGCTGTGGGGCTGTCTTGGTTGACAAGGCTCTGCAGCATCGCGTGGACATCGGGGGCGGTACCTCTGGATTGGCAGACCGGGGTGGTGGTTCCTCTCTTTAAGAAGGGGAACCGGAGGGTGTGTTCCAACTATCGTGGGATCACACTCCTCAGCCTTCCCGGTAAGGTTTATTCAGGTGTACTGGAGAGGAGGCTACGCCGGATAGTCGAACCTCGGATTCATGAGGAACAGTGTGGTTTTCGTCCTGGTCGTGGCACTGTGGACCAGCTCTATACTCTCGGCAGGGTCCTTGAGGGTGCATGGGAGTTTGCCTAACCAGTCTACATGTGCTTTGTGGACTTGGAGAAGGCATTCGACCGTGTACCCCGGGAAGTCCTGTGGGGAGTGCTCAGAGAGTATGGGGTATCAGACTGTCTGATCAGTGTCAGAGCTTGGTCCGCATTGCCGGCAGTAAGTCGGACACGTTTCCAGTGAGGGTTGGACTCCGCCAAGGCTGCCCTTTTGTCACCGATTCTGTTCATAACTTTTATGGACAGAATTTCTAGGCGCAGTCAAGGCGTTGAGGGGATCCGGTTTGGTGGCTTCAGGATTAGGTCTCTGCTTTTTGCAGATGATGTGGTCCTGATGGCTTCATCTGGCCAGGATCTTCAGCTCTCGCTGGATTGGTTCGCAGCTGAGTGTGAAGCGACTGGGATGAAAATCAGCACCTCCAAGTCCGAGTCCATGGTTCTCGCCCGTAAAAGGGTGGTGTGCCATTTCCGGGTTGCGGAGGAGACCCTGCCCCAAGTGGAGGAGTTCAAGTACCTCAGAGTCTTGTTCACGAGTGAGGGAAGAGTGGATCGTGAGATTGACAGGCGGATCGGTGCGGCGTCTTCAGTAATGCGGACGCTGTATCGATCCGTTGTGGTGAAGAAGGAGCTGAGCCGGAAGGCAAAGCTCTCAATACACCGGTCTATCTACGTTCCCATCCTCACCTATGGTCATGAGCTTTGGGTTATGACCGAAAGGACAAGATCACTGGTACAAGCGGCCGGAATGACTTTCCTCCGCCGGGTGGCGGGGCTGTCCCTTAGAGATAGGGTGAGAAGCTCTGTCATCCGAGGGGAGCTCAAAGTAAAGCCGCTGCTCCTCCACATCGAGAGGAGCCAGATGAGGTGGTTCGGGCATCTGGTCAGAATGCCACCCGATCGCCTCCCTAGGGAGGTGTTTAGGGAACGTCCGACCGGTAGGAGGCCACGGGGAAGACCCAGGACACGTTGGGAAGACTTTGTCTCCCGGCTGGCCTGGGAACGCCTTGGGATCCCCCGGGAAGAACTGGACGAAGTGGCTGGGGAGAGGGAAGTCTGGGCTTCCCTGCTTAGGCTGCTGCCCCCGCGACCCGACCTCGGATAAGCAGAAGAAGATGGATGGATGGATGGATGGATGGATTTTGCATGTCACTATAAAGTTATATAAACCTTGCTTGTTCAATATTCAATGCAAAACTTGTTTAGGTCCCTATTAAAAGGTTAATTTGTTCAACCTTTGTTCAGTTTTAAATTATGGCCCACTCTGTATTTGAGTTTGATACCTCTGCCTTAAGGTATTCATGTGTGATTTCCGCAAGCGTCTGTACATGTAGAAGAAGGAGAAACACGGGCATGTCTGGATGACTCGCCTCCATATTTCCAGTGGTTAGCTCCAAGCTACAAAAAACGCTTTATTATGAAGCTGGCTGTGGCGTGTTCTTTCTGACGTCACTTCCTGTGTGGGCGAGGTCTTTCTGGCGTCACTTCCTCTCCGAACTCACTTTATAAACGATCAATGAGTCCATACAAAGCTAACTGCTGGAGATTCAAGAATTACACGGCTGACTTACCCGTGTAAAAATTTGTCCGAGGAGGGGGACCTTAAACGGTGGTTTAGTGTGGCTGAAACGGGGCTTAGGCTAAATAATTATTCGTTTAAGGAGTTAAACGACTTAGTGTAGACATGGCCTTAGCCAATTGTGACTCACCATACGAACACTAACCAATCATCATGGATTTGCTCTGTATGTATGAATGTTCTCCTGGATTTGTAGTCCATTTTTTCTCTTTGTAGCTTGTAGCTTTGATGTAAGATACCTAGATGGGTCTAAAAGTACCAAACTACAGGAAAAGCTACTCAGTGAGAAGGTAGCTTGTTAAACTACTTATCTTAACTACATGTAGCTTGTTACTGTCTATCACTGTGATATATTATTTGGTATATTAATGGTAACAGAACTATTTCAAAAGGCTTTATTCCTAATTTGCTTGTCTATATCTATATATATAGACTCTGCGGCCCCGGTAGTAAATGCGTCACGTACTGGTACCGGTCCCCGGACCAGTGGTTGGGGACCACTGATCTACAGAACTGGAGCCCATTTCCCTGCACAAAAAGTGTAGATAAAGGCATGTAAAACTGTTATTTTGATTACTTAGTTGCATGTTTTGGTTGCCCTGGTCCATGATTACTTCAAAACTGATATGGCTAACAAAATAAATTGCCATTTTCTGAGTTCCCTGCGCTTCCATCTCTTCTTCCATAGACACCATAGCCTCTTTCCTCATGCGCTTTTAGCTTTTCCTCAACATCTTGCGGAAAACATCAGTAGAAGAGGACTTACTAGTGGCTTAATTTATTCTTGTCTTGCTTTTGTGCGCCGGGTCTACTCTTCTTTCCCGTTTTTCCGCAGGTTCTGACTCAGTTTTTCTCACCTCGAGGGTGCTCCTGATTTTTGGGATCACATTTGGCTTGAGTCTTTAAATTTTTTTCCATCTAAACTCCAACTTCTCGTTTGAAATCAGAATCATTAAAATGATTGCTGCAAATTACACTCCTCTTGCTTAGTCTCTCCCATTTTGCGTGACTAAATTTGTCTGGAGAGGTCTATTCTTTCACCGTCATTTGGAAATGTTTGGCGGCATATCGCTTCTTTTGTTGTATTGTTACAACCTGCAACAATGCATCTAGCAGACATTTTTGATAATTCCTTCAAATTCTGTGCGAAAATATTGTGATTCGGGATGAAGATGGTACCAAAACACATGAAATTCTTTTATTTTCTATATAGGTGACATCAGCAGGGTGACCCAAGCCCGCCCAGATTTTAGAGCTAAAAATGGGCGTAGCATTGATTGATTGATTGATTGAAACTTTTATTAGTAGATTGCACAGTTCAGTACATATTCCGTACAATTGACTACTAAATGGTAACACCCGAATAAGTTTTTCAACTTGTAAATCAATTCATGGTACAAATATATGCTATCATGCTACAGTCATCACACAAGTTAATAATCAGAGTATATACATTGAATTATTTACATTATTTACAATCCGGGGGGTGGGATGAGGAGGGTTTGGTTGATATCAGCACTTCAGTCATCAACAATTGCATCATCAGAGAAATTGGCATTGAAACAGTGTAGGTCTGACTTGGTAGGATATGTACAGCGAGCAGAGAACATAGTGAGTTCAGAAAGCATAAGAACAAGTATCCATCCATCCATCCATCCATCCATCTATCTTCTTCCGCTTATCCGAGGTCGGGTCGCAGGGGCAGCAGCCTAAGCAGGGAAGCCCAGACTTCCCTCTCCCCAGCCACTTCGTCCAGCTCTTCCGGGGGATCCCGAGGCGTTCCCAGGCCAGCCAGGAGACATAGTCTTCCCAACGTGTCCTGGGTCTTCCCCGTGGCCTCCTATCGGTCGGACGTGCCCTAAACACCTCCCTCGGGAGGCGCTCGGGTGGCATCCTGACCAGATGCCCGAACCACCTCATCTGGCTCCTCTCGATGTGGAAGAGCAGCGGCTTTACTTTGAGCTCCTCCCGGATGACAGAGCTTCTCACCCTATCTCTAAGGGAGAGCCCTGCCACCCGGCGGAGGAAACTCATTTCGGCCGCTTGTACCCGTGATCTTGTCCTTTCGGTCTTAACCCAAAGCTCATGACCATAGGTGAGGATGGGAACGTAGATCGAACGGTAAATTGAGAGCTTTGCCTTCCGGCTCAGCTCCTTCTTCATCACAACGGATCGATACAGCGTCCGCATTACTGAAGACGCCGCACCGATCCGCCTGTCGATCTCACGATCCACTCTTCCCTCACTCGTGAACAAAACTCCGAGGTACTTGAACTCCTCCACTTGGGGCAGGGTCTCCTCCGCAACCCGGAGATGGCACTCCACCCTTTTCCGGGCGAGAACCATGGACTCGGACTTGGAGGTGCTGATTCTCATCCCAGTCGCTTCACACTCAGCTGCGAACCGATCCAGTGAGAGCTGAAGATCCTGGCCAGATGAAGCCATCAGGACCACATCATCTGCAAAAAGCAGAGACCTAATCCTGAAGAACAAGTATATACTGTACATTAGAAATACATTTGATTATTTACATTTGGTTATTTACAATCCGGGGAGTTCGGATGTGGAAGGGGGAGGGTGTTAGTCAAGGGTTGAAGTTGCCTGGAAGTGCGGTTTTGAAGGAGGATAGAGATGCACTTACTTTTACACCTGTTGGGAGTGCATTCCATATTGATGTGGCATAGAAGGAGAATGAGTTTAGACCTTTGTTTGATCGGTATCTGGGTTTAATGTGGTTTGTGGAACTCCCCCTGGTGTTGTGGTTATGGCGGTCATTTACGTTAAGGAAGTACTGTGACATGTATTTCGGTATCAGGGAGGTGTAGCGGATTTTATAGACTAGGCTCAGTGCAAGTTGTTTTACTCGCAAAATGAAAAACAAGCCTAAAATCACCACTGTGTCTATTTTGGAGGGAATTTTACCCTGAGACATAATTATTTGGTCCAAAACAATGACATAAGTGCCAATGTTGTCATAATAACCTGATGTTTAATATTGGGATGCATGTCACTGCTAAAGCATCATTAAAAAAATAAATGTTGTACCTTTTCAGATATCTTAAGCAGTTAATTCCACGTTAATAAGCAAGCGTGTGAGGAGGAGAGTTTGAGGTGTTAGTCCCTCCAGGCGCTTTGTGTTGTAATTATGATATTTCAAAATGCCTGAGGTCAGAAAGGGGGGTGCCTACTGTCTTCTCACTCTCATTAATTTAGAGCAAGAATCAGGTTCTGTTTATAATAACATTGGAAGGTACAGTAGAGTCCTTCATTGCATATTTAGGGTTAGAATGATTCAGTCCTAGTGTCCTGACAATGTGCAAACATTGAGAATTCTCATTTCCTCTACTTAAACAGTTGTGGTTTAGTGCTGCTTTACCATCATCTGCACTGTTTGCATGTTTATCCTTTGGTGTGAAGCAGCTTTAATTAAGAGTCATATTGGCTGTGGGCTAGCCTCGTTAGCTGGTAGCATATGTGTCAGTGTCAGCCTGCAATCTGTCTCCGCGTCTAATAAGGACGCTTCCGCTGACTGTGCAGTGCTAAAGTCAGATTGCGCATGAGAGAGAAGACGTATGATATGAGAATCTTATAAAAGTCCTGCATAAGTCAATTATGTGCTTATTTGTATGTTTTGGCATTTTAATAATGGATACCTTATATATTATATTCAACATGTTTCTAGTTCTACATTTAAATGTTTAGCATTCAAGTTTCAAATGCATTATATCCATATATTTTGTTTTATATTTTGAACTTAAAAAACTCTTGGAAATTTGTTCTGAAATTTTGGCAATATTTGAAAAATTGTGGATAGTAAGAGCTGAACATTTTAAAACTGATTAAATTATTTATTTTTTTAAATTTAAATTTAAAAAAATTGAGTTGGAATGCATGAAACACAATACAGTGTGAAAACTAAACTTTTTCAGGGATTCCAAAAAAACATTAAAAATACATTGAAAATAATGTATAAACTAACAATGATAAAATGTACTAAATTTAAAAGGAAAAACTAAAAATATATATATTCATATATAATTCCAAATGTTTTATTATTAAAGTATTAAATATATTTGTTAAATATTTGCCAGCTAAAAAAAAACCTCATTGTTGATGTCGGCTCGGTTGGTAGAGCGCCCGTGCCAGCAACCTGAGGGTTCCTGGTTCGATCTCTGGCTTCTGCCATCCTATTCATGTCCGTTGTATCCTTGAGCAAGACATCATCCTTGCTCCTGATGGGTCGTGGTTAGGGCCTTCCATGGCAGCTCCTGCCATCAGTGGGTGAATGTGGAAATAGTGTCGAAGCACTTTGAGTGCATTGAAGGTAGAAAAGCGCTATACAAGTATAACCCATTTACTGAATATGTTAGTTAATATGTTATAAGTATGCATATTAATTGCATATTTTTTGTCCAAATTGATTATTTTTGTTCTTGGTGCAGGTCTCCTTTCAATATATTATACTGCTTAAATTTAAACATCCATGATCGATAGACTATTAAAAGGAATTTGGTAATGCAGTAATAAATCAAACTCACAACCCTTGGTTTAAAGACCAGTGGTCTAACCACTAACCACTAATTTAAATTATTTTTTGAGTTTTTGTTATTACGTATTCTCACATTTTCCCCCTTTTATTGTATCAATCCGCTGGTACTGGTATTGTGTCTATCCAAAAATAATATGTATACTTACGGAATTATGCACATTTTAATTGTTTAATTGGAGACATATGCTGTCATTTTAAGCAATATGGTACACTAAAAAACTGACATATAAAGTTAAAGCCATAATGTCTTCATAGGGAAGCCACGCCTATTGCTGCTTTGTCCCTCTATATTCATTTCCGGAAGTAAATCATTTTTATAATCCTAATCTGAATGTTGTGACAGATTAAGAGAGCGAGAGAGAGGGAGAAAGAGAGGGAGGATGCAATTGTAGATAATCTCCGACAAATTCCAAAACGCTGCTTCGACTAAGTATCGTTTTATGTTCATTCAGTTTTACTTGACAAGCATATCTTTATTTGCTATGATCGACTGCTAGTGTGCGTATAAAAAGAGACGATCTGCAGGGTGGGCTGCAGATGTGTAACCAAGAAATAAGAGGCATAGATGCATAGTGACACATTACGGTGGGGGAAAAAAAGATACAGTGAATTATTTATCCCATCCCAAAACACATCAATAATGAACCAATGTCAGAATCTAGCTTGCATCATGTTGTGTGAGTGAATGTGTGATTGAGTTCAGGCAGAAATGAATTATCCCAAATGTTCACAAAAGTAAACACTTTATTTTGACCATTTTATTCTGAAAAAACAAAACGCAGATATGTGAAAGATGAACATATCCTTGTTTCTATACATCATCGTCCAGCTCACTGACTAAGTGGATCAGCTCACAAGTGGATGCACACATACGCAAAAACATGCAGTCATCTTCAAACCTAGTGACACTTTTTGCTGTCTTCTTAGAAACAAAATCACCTTAATCATGTAATTTCTAATCAATGACCATGGATTTACGCTGAACGCTCACATATATTTTCACATGCTGTTGTGTTTTGCAACCCAAAGCAACTTACACTTTGACACAAAATGACATCTGAACAAAACAAAAAAAAGCATTAAAATGTACTTGCTTCTTTCCAGGATTTTGGTTTTCTATTCAGATAAAATACAGTAGTAGTTACCATGTAATCTTGCAACTAGTAAGCAAAAAAAACATGGATTTTTTTTTTGGAGGAGGTCTTATTTAGAAGAAACAGTGGACCCTCTGAGGTACAACTGTCACATGCATGTGAAAACAAATAATGTGTCAAAGGTCAAGCTAATCCCCTGCACCTCTCCCGTGCCGTCCGCCAGGTTGATTGACAAGCAGCAGCCTAATGGAGAAACCATCGAGCTGTCAGCGGAGGGCCGTCCAGAGCTGGTGCAGGAGAAGGAGCTGCCCGTGGTGGATTGTACCTGCTTTGGCTTGCCCAGGCGTTACATCATCGCCATCCTGTCTGGCCTAGGCTTCTGCATCTCCTTTGGCATCCGCTGCAATCTGGGCGTGGCCATTGTGAGCATGGTCAACGACCACACTGTCTACAAAGGAAACAAGGAAGTGCTGGTGGTAAGTGAGCATGTTTATGTCTGGTTATGGAGCATGCTTGCAACTAGTTATAGCATAAGTAGGGGTGTCAAAAAAAAAAGATTTTTGAATTAATTGTGATTTTTTTTTTTTGTAACGATTATTACTCGATTAAAAAAAAATTTTTTAATAAAAATTTATTTTTTATTTTTTTTATTTTATTTGTCCTGTCCAGCCACTCAGGGAAATCATATTGTTGGTATAGTAGTAAAGTAAAGTAAAGTACCACTGATTGTCACACACACACTAGGTGTGGCGAAATTATTCTCTGCATTTGACCCATCACCTTTGATCACCCCCTGGGAGGTGAGGGGAGCAGTGGGCAGCAGCGGTGGCCGCGCCCGGGAATCATTTTTGGTGATTTAACCCCCAATTCCAACCCTTAATGCTGAGTGCCAAGCAGGGAGGTAATGGGTCCCATTTTTACAGTCTTTGGTATGACTCGGCCGGGGTTTGAACTCACAACCTACCGATCTCATGCCTATATCTGCTGTACAGATTTATTTTTGAAGTTTTGGATAATTCTTTCGTTACCTTTTTTGTATTTCACTTTTTTAAATGTTTGGGTAGAATTGTATTAAGCAAAACCAGTTTTCTTTTAAGTAATATAGAAATCTATAACAGCAGTTTATCTATTTTATGGAGAAATGTAGTTAATCATAGAAATGGCATGTAATGTTATTAAAAAGTATGGATTTTGAATTAGGAATCGTTTTGAATTGAGAATAGTTTTTAAATCGAATCGTGCGGCGCCCAAAGATTCACAGCCGTAAACATAAGCATACATTCAGAGTCAGACACGTCATTAGGTACATATGATTCAAAGTTTTTGACGAAATATTGATAATAATATTCAATATTAATTGAAAGTGACAGTGAAAGCTATGGAATTAACAATAATTCAGCTTTCTCTGTTTCAAAAGGACAAAACACCGAATTGTTCAAAAACCAAAGTAATGTTTCCCGTAAAAAATGTAAATTCAATTATACCGTCCCAAACACTCAAAAATAGCACATTTTATAAAAGATAGTTATAGTTTTACAGGCATAAAACAATGTGAAATACATATCAATTATGAATGAAATTTATAAATGAACATTAAGGCGCCATTGATTAGATCGATTAATTTGATTAGAAAAAACTTTGATTAATATCTGGTTGCTTCAATTAATCGTTTGAGTAAAACTATTCAAATTGTAGAACATTTTGGAGTGCCCGTAACTTTAAATGCGCGGACATAGTTTCCGCACGGCCACTGCAATCGAGCCTGCATTATTTTATTATTTTATTTATATTAATGCACAAGTGTCAAAAATGCCATTTAAATTGTTATGTTGTGCCTTTATTAGGAAAAAAAGAATAGCAAGCATAATAGTTTTATATTTACTATGTATATTACTATTTACCCTGAAATATACATTAAGGCTAGAAAGTATGTTTATCCTGTAATTGAATTAATCAGACAAATTTAGTGATAGATTATTTGATTACAAAAATAATCAATAGCTGCCCTAATGCAGCTCTAAATAAGAATTTACATTACTGTCACTTTAAATTTGTTGATAAAATGTACGGTGCGAGAGGAAGGAAGTGAGAGCTATACGTACGGCACCTGCGTACTTTGCTCTGATTTTTTTCTTGAATTCAATAGTTTCTCACCCTGTTTATTAAAGTGTCTTATATCCAAGAACTTACAAATAATAACTGTGTGCTCACACAACTTTATTTAAATCAACTCGTGCACTAGACAACGCTTTACGGCACAACACGTCCTCGCAGCAGTATGCTACAACTCACAACTTTCTTAGGCCCCGTCACAAACGCGTGAAGGCTTTGTTACCACATAATTTTCTGTTTAACGTCTAAAAATGTGTCTATAAACCACTGTATGAAAACTAGTAAGAAAAAAACCACTGCCAAGTTGTAAGTCCTTGTTTGTGTCAGTGTCAAATGCCAAAATCTTTCTCTCTTAGGCTGCACAGTTCACTTGGGACCCGGAGACAGTGGGCATGATCCACGGCTCCTTCTTCTGGGGCTACATTGTCACGCAGATCCCAGGAGGTTTTATATGTCAAAAATTTGCAGCCAACAGGTATAAAGTCCCTTGTTAGCCATCCAGACTACTATTTTTTTTTTTACTTGGTAATGTAACTTAGTTTGTTTATGTAACTGCACTGATTAGGAAAATGTGATCCCAATGGTGTAACCCATTGTTATGTAAATAATCATCTAACTTCATGTTTAAAAAACACCACACATAATAAACTACATTGGTAGAGTGGCCGTGCCAGCAATCGGAGTGTTGCTGGTTACTGGGGTTCAATCCCCACCTTCTACCATCCTAGTGACGTCCGTTGTGTCCTTGGGCAAGACACTTCACCCCTTGCTCCTGATGGCTGCTGGTTAGCGCCTTGCATGGCAGCTCCCGCAATGTGTGTGTGAATGTGGAAATACTGTCAAAGCGCTTTGAGTACCTTGAAGGTAGAAAAGCGCTATACAACTATAACCCATTTATCATTTATTTATCATTTATGTATTATTGAATGTGGAAAAAAATACAAAATGTTCTGTGCCAACTACTCAAATTTGGATTTCTTGCCATATTTTCCTCGTAAAAATACACCAATTATTGTCATTAACACAGTTGGTATCATAAATTCACTAAAATAATTCAAATAGCCAAATTAATGTATATTTAATTAAATGTCTTGCATTATATTCTTTACATGTTTATGCGTTTTCTTTCTAATATTTTTTTTAATCTGATTTAATGTTTATGTCCTGTAACAATTTTAGAATTGAAAATAAATTATACTACTTAAATTATTATTTCTATACACACTATATATGTACAATTATAGTGTGTAATCTAAATGTATTCTGTTTTAAAATGTATCTAAAACTATTTAAAAAATTGTCTAAGTTCATTCATATTCAAATGTTAATAGAATTGTGAATAACATATACAGTATGAAATATACGTACAGAACCAGCTCAAATAATTAAAATGTTTCAAAAATGTATTTACAGTATTACAGTACTTCAATTTAAAAACCATTAGACTATAGATTAACTAATTTCTTAATGATCTACATGATTATGGCTTACAGTTAATAAAATCCCCAGACTCAATATCGCTAGAATTTGGGAAATTGTCAAAACGTTGAATAATATAAACTACTAAAGTAACTTAAAAACAATTCCAATTTATTCAGATTCCCCTGTGTAAATACAGTATACATATGTAAATATTGTCGAGTCAAGAGTATTTTGTGAGGCAGCTTGTTTGGTCTTTTGTGTGTTCAAGAGTGTTTGGCTTTGCCATCGTAGCCACGTCCACCCTGAACATGTTGATCCCATCTGCTGCCCGCTGCCATTACAGCTGTGTCATACTGGTTAGAATATGTCAAGGCCTTGTTGAGGTAAAGTGTGTGTTTGTGGGTAATATTGCATGAAACAACAAGTCCTATCCAATGACTGGCTTGTGTCCTGCAGGGTGTGTCATACCCTGCCTGCCATGGGATTTGGGCCAAATGGGCTCCTCCACTGGAGAGAAGTCGATTAGCCACAACGGCCTTTTGTGGTAATTTGATGACACAAAAGTCAATCTTGCATCTTATTTTAATTGATGCGCATTTTTGTTTCATGACTTTTTCCAAACCTCCACTGTTTCATATGTCTGTGATGTTGCAGTGGGGTACAATTACCTTAAAAGAAATGTATGGTAATGAGTGAAAAATACTACATTTATTGCTGTCAAATAACAAATGAACTCATCTGAATAATCACAAATAATTATCACATTAATCATGTATATGCAGATTAATCACGCAATTTATTGTTGGCTGTATATGCTACTTGACCTGAACCACAGCTGGTTACCTGAAAGGCAGAGCAGTTTGTTAGGATGAGTGAGGAGACTTCGACTGGTGCGTTCGCTGGAAAATGTCACTTAAAAATAAACCCTGATGTTACTTTAGATAAAACTGTTAGCAAGTTTAATGCAAATACATGTAATGTAATGTAAAACATTTTTTTAAATTTCTTCATGACATTCTGACAATAAAATTGCATTTGTGTCCAAATATAATATCAAAATTTATTTGTAAGCACTTCATACAGAGAAAAAAAGAAATGCAATGCCAAGTGCTTTACAGACTTAAAAAAATTATATATAATTACCATATTTTTCGGAGTATAAGTCGCACCGGAGTATAAGTCGCACCTGCCGAAAATGCATAATAAAGAAAGAAAAAAACATATATAAATCGCACTGGAGCCCGGCCAAACTATGAAAAAAACTGTAACTTATAGTCCGAAAAATACAGTATATTTAAAATATGCAAGTGAGTAATAACCTGTGACTAATCATAAATAATTAAAATAAAATATTTGACAGCAGTAATTAAAATATAAACACTTTTTTTTAATTAATTTACTTTGAATACAAAAATAGCATTTCTAATACAAAAAATACCAAAAAAACAGGAAGAAGAAAAAGCTAATAATGTCCTGCCCCATCACTAATGATTTTATTATTTATCAACAATACAATACAATACTTAATGACCTTATACAACAATATTTAGTATATAAATATCATACAAAATTACATCCATAAGAACTCACAATAAATAAATTATTACCTTAAGATATTTTATGTTTTCTACTCCTCGTTGTACCTATTAAATATTTATTTTTAATGAGAATCAGCTTTATTGGCCAAATGTTTTACACACAAAATAGAATGATTCATCATCAGCATGCATGCATGCATGCATATTTAACTAATGGAATGTTGACTTCATTTTTTTTTGTCAAGCAGTCAACCATTATTTTTGATTAGATACAATAAATTACCTAATATTTAGTTTTCAAACTATGACAAAATGTGATCAAATGACAAGAAAACAATCACTAATCAAACCGTTGAATACAATACATGCCATTTTATAGATGATGCACAGTGCAAGGTAGAAGTAATAAACGGGATCTATGATGATTATAATATACATTTAAAACAGTTCCTTGCAATGTAGATAATATTTATTGCATATGCTTTCGTGTAAATTGTGTTCCCTATTACCCATTTTTTCTGAATCTGTCTGCAAGATGTTCGTTTTTGGAGGAGTTCCCAGATTGCAAATGAAACCACGCCCCAACTTCAAAAGTATCGTAATGTATCTTTCGATAATGCACGCTGTTTGAATATTTATCTTGGAGAAGAACATCACCGCTATTTTTTCCCAGATATGGTAGAGAATAAACTCCATAAACATTATATAGATTAACCCGGTCAGAATATTAGGTACACCTGCACACCGGGCCAGCCCGTGGCATAAATACTCCATACAGTTGTTTAGGGCCACAACCACTACTTATTTGATTGTTTTTCTTTCATTTTAAATCTTTCAATTAAAAAATACGACGTTATAAAAGTTAAGATGTTAAGGGTGTTTGAATCCAATTAGGAGGCGTAACACTGCCTACTCCCCCTTTCAAAAGTGCAAACTTGTTCATTCCTCCTGGTAGCAGAAAACCCAACACTTCACTGTTCACCCACAGACATCATAATAACGTCATTAAAGCTCACATTTATTCATTCACACACAGCGCCAACATTTGGGAACCAGGGTGAGGTGATAGAAAGGTTAAAAACATAATACATCTATTTGTGGTAGCATCAGAAAAAGTTATGTTTTAAGTTTCACTTTTGCATCTCATAGCACATAACTTTAAAAACATAGTTTAACCCAAATTAACTCAATAATTCATACTTCAGTGCATGTAAACATACTGAGTGTGTATGTGGGGTATTGATGTTAGGTTTAGAGTAGGGTTGGGGTGTCGTCAGGCACATTAAAGACCAAAATGGGGACACAAACAAAATCTTGTTAAGGTCCACATAAAGTCTAGTGTCGACCTGCACATTCTCTGATCGATTCAGACTCTGCATAAAAAAGCAGCTGTAAACAGCATTTATGTCACTGCATGTCACACATTTGTGTTATCATGCACATGCCAAGATTAGATGAAAATAATACTTAAATTCTGATTTGACGTGTTGACAGTTTAACACGAGTATCTAACATTGAAACAACATATATAAGTCAGAAAATCATCATAGGTCCCCAATCAATTTTCTGACTAAGCTGATGTTTAGCAATTACATTATTTTTATTCCTGTTTGGTGTGTAAAATTATTTTATATCACTGATATTTTCCATTAAGATGTTTTTTAAAGAGCAGAATTTTGCATCATTCAGTCCACACATCAGTATCACTTACAAAGGGTGCCATGTGGGTGCGTGAACACGTTTAAAAGCGGATGTCAAATTTCTTGTTGCACTTGTAGGGTCCTATGCAGGGGCAGTGGTGGCCATGCCTTTAGCTGGGATACTGGTGCAATACACTGGATGGCCTTCTGTCTTCTACGTCTATGGTGAGCATGTGTGTTGTCCTTATTTTCCAACAGCTCTGCGCACATGTCCATTAAACTTGTAATTTCTTCCTTCTCACTTCTTTACCCATTTGAACTCTCCCAGGCACCTTTGGGATATTTTGGTACATGTTCTGGGTCCTGGTGTCTTATGAGAGTCCAGCTGCCCATCCCACCATCACCCCAGAGGAGAGGAAGTACATTGAAGATGCAATCGGGGAGTCTGGGTCATTTCTCAACCCTCTGCAGGTACCTCACTAAATATTCATGATTGATAAGAGATATCTGATGTGAAGGCATCTATGTACGTTCTTGTCACTCCCTTTGATTTCTTTTTTGCTGTCAGAAATTCAAGACCCCATGGAGGCACTTCTTCACCTCCATGCCAGTCTATGCCATCATTGTGGCCAACTTCTGCAGGAGTTGGACCTTCTACCTGCTGCTTATCAGCCAGCCGGCCTACTTTGAAGAAGTGTTCGGCTTTGAGATCAGCAAGGTGCAATCACACACACAAAATTGTTTTTGTTTTTGTCCTGTACGAAGTAAAACATTTTCACTCTCACTTCCCCTCTTTCAGGTGGGCATGGTGTCAGCTTTGCCGCATTTAGTGATGACCATCATCGTTCCTTTAGGAGGACAATTGGCCGACTACCTCAGGACACACAACCTAATGACCACCACCAACGTCAGGAAGCTCATGAATTGTGGAGGTGAGGGTGCAGAGTTTTGCAGTTTCTTTGTACAAAATGCACACTCTTTGGGAAAATCTACACTTTTGCACATATAAAAAGCTTTGTTCAAGCTGTCAGTATTGATTTGAAATTATGTTAATTTCTGTAGTTAATTTAAACTTTTAGGCAATCTGAATAGAACCGTTTCCAACACAATGGAATTGTTGCTGGTTTAGAACTGCATTGTTTCAGTTGTCATTAGTACCTAATTTATTTTAACTACAAGTGGAAAAAGGAGTAGAAGCAATGTGCAAATAAGTACAAATAAAAAATCAATCAGATATCGCTCATCCTAAAAGTAAAAAAAATTCCTGAACCCAGACGGTGATCCAGATAGGCTCCAAAACGTAATCACGTATTTCTCATCCTATTCCAGACATTTCTTGAAAGTTACATAAAAATCCAAACATAACTTTTTGAGCTTTCAATAGCAGAATGAAACGGAGTGAACCCTCTTGTCAGTCATTTACTGTGGGTAGAGGCAATGCCTCTAGCATACACACACACATAAGTTGACGCTCGTAACATAAACTTCCAAGTTTTCTTGGCATTAGCATATTATACAAATTGAGGTGGCTTTTTTGAGAGCTCTTATATTGAATCTATTCACTACACTATGGTAATTATTATAATTGATGTAATTATTATATGTGAATTAAATTATGTATATATATATATATATATATATATATATATATTTATAGCACATTTCTCTAGAGCAGTGGTCCCCAACCACCGGTCCGTGGATCGATTGGTACCGGGCCGCACAAGAAAAGAAAAAAAATTATATAAAAAAATATATATATATATATTTTTTATTTTTATTAAATCAACATAAAAAACACAAGATACACTTACAATTAGTGCACCAACCCAAAAAACCTCCCTCCCTCATTCACACTCATTCGCACAAAAGGGTTGTTTTTTTCCGTTATTAATATTTATGGTTCCTACATTATATATCAATATAGATCAATACAGTCTGCAGGGATACAGTCCGTAAGCACACATGATTGTATTTTTTTATGACAAAAAAAAACCAAATTGACATTTTAAATGGTGTATTAAATGATACAATTTAATCGGCTCATTTGAAAATACCTTTTAAGAAGAAAACTATCTTTTACATTAAAACATATTGTATAAAAACAATACAATAAAATGTAGAACTAACAACTTCAGTCGTTTTATGAAGTAATGTAATAATAATGTACAGTATTTACTTTGGCGAGTGGACTTCTACAGTATCTCCCTCCAACTGCATCTCCGTCAAACACACCATCGGCAGCTTTTCCTTATTTTCATGGATAAATGTGCACGACTTAGATATTTTCAAGATTATTGACTGGCGTTAGAATCATTCTGCTTAAGAATGGTGAAGACGAGCAGCAATACGCTCCAACTGCTTGGCTAAGTTAACGATACGCTCAATCGTGTTTTTGATTAATTATTTCTTTAGTTCAATAAATATCATCCACTTATTCTCAGCATTGTCAATCACACTCACTTTCTTCCTTGCCATGGTTTGATAAACAAAGTGTGAATTTCTAGCCATAGGCCGATGCTAGCGTGTAAGACCAAATGTTTTGGGGCGGATCTTATGAGGTTCACTGTGACATTTGCTACACCAACTAATGACGAGGATGCTTGTAACTCAAATTTTTTCTTGCAACTTAAAGCATAAAAGCCAAGAGACAGCTCTTATCTCAAAACACTGTTAAGTTGAGGTACAGTACCACTGTATCTGAAAAAGCAGATTTTCAGAAAAATATACAGTGTTTCTGCTTACCCCAGACTGTGTAATTGCTCGGTGATTACATTAGATTTTACTTAAATTCAATATAAAAATCACAGTTTTTTTTTTATTTTCTCAAGCTGCTATGTCTGAGACTACAAAACTCCCTGATTATGTGCCTAGAAGTATTTCCAACAGCACATCATGACAGAATAGATCAGAGATAGTTTGTAGTTTCTCCCCCCGCTCATGTTTTAATTTGTGCTGTCAAATGATTAATTTTTAAAAATCAGATTAATCATGCCCTTCCATTTGGATACATTATGATGAATAATGATTGCATGATTTAAATAAACTTTAAAAAAGACCCTAAAATTTGGACAAAAATGCAATTTTATTGTTAGAATGTCATATAGGAACATTTTTTAAATGTTTTACTTGAATACATGTCATTTATTTGCTCAAAACTTGCTAACAATTTTATTTAAAGTCCCATCTGGTTTTATTTTAAAGTGAAGTTTACCAGCGAGTACACCAGTCTGAGTCTCCACACTCATCTTTGCACTGACATATTAGGCTTAAGCTACCTTAGAAAGGGGATTCATGGGGCCCCATTTGTCGCGGTGTACCTGACACATGATACGGGATGAATTTGGGGTGTGCACTCTCCACTTTAGCTGCCAGATGACAGTTGAGTGTTGAAGATCTGTGTTTTGTGATAATTCCAACTTTGACCACAGAGTCAGTTGCTATGTAGAGTGGCGCTTTCCATCATTTTCAGTAGACTGGGTTGTAAATAATTAACTCCCCTCTTCTTCTCACGCGAAATACACCCAGGAATGGGGCCATATGAATGCCTCCCCTACTGTATGTATTATTTTTTTAATCGAGTAACCTATAGATTAATCGAGGAATCGGCCAAAACACAATTATAACCTCAAGGCGTATTTTAGGGAAAATAGCTCAAATAAACAATGACTTTTCTGCAGGCATAACGTTCATTCTTTTTTCATCTACATTGAAAATGCTCTTTAACTTGTGTGCATTAATAATGTTTACATATAATTAATGAATGTGGAAAAAATGCTAAATTTTAACAAATGTTCTGTCTACTCATATTTGGATTTCTTGCCATAGTTCCCTTGTTATAACCTCAAGGCGTATTTTAGGGAAAATAGCTCAAATAAACAATGACTTTTCTGCAGGCATAACGTTCATTCTTTTTTCATCTACATTGAAAATGCTCTTTAACTTGTGTGCATTAATAATGTTTACATATAATTAATGAATGTGGAAAAAATGCTAAATTTTAACAAATGTTCTGTCTACTCATATTTGGATTTCTTGCCATAGTTCCCTTGTTTAAATACAGCGATTAATCTTTATAAAAACAGTTGGCATCATAAATTAACTAATATATTTATATTAGTGGATTTTTTTGTATATATATTCTTTACATTTCTATGCTGGATTTTGTCTGTATTATTTTGTTATTTTATGTAATTATTTTTTGTCTCATAACAATTTAAGAATAAATTAATTTGCCACACAGATCACGGTCCAACACACCAACGCTCTCTTGTGCGCTCTATTGCAAAGGCCCTGCGGAAACTACGTCCGTGTATTTAAAGTTCCGGGCACTCCATGCGGATCGGATTTTTTTTAATCATTTATCATTAAACAAATAATCGTTTAATCATTGCAACCCTTCTAACGTATGCATTGACCTGATCACTGACTGTACAACAACCAGTGCCGCCTTTCAGATATCCTACCGCGGTTAAAGTAAAGGAGCTTGTGCGGTTAAAATAAATTGCTAGAATAATCTGTACATCCAGTAGAAAGGGGATTCACGGTGTACCTGACACATGAAGCGTGACAAATTTGGGTCGTGTACCATCCAGTCTAGCCGCCAGATGGCAGTAAATTTTAAAATGTGTTTTGTGGCAACTCCAAATCCGACCACAGAGTCAGTTGCTTTTCATGATTTCCAGCAGACTGCATTACAAAATGATTGATCCTCCCTCTTCCTCTCACGCGAGATGCACCCAGGAATGGGGCCATATGAATCCCTTTCCTACTGTACATGATTAATGCAATGTTTTTGGTGATTAATCTCATGTGTTAACTTTGTTATTTTTGACAGCCCTAACTTTAATGTTTGTAATCCGGCGTGTTTTCAGGGTTTGGGATGGAGGCCACCCTCCTGTTGGTGGTGGGATATTCGCACACTAAAGGCGTCGCCATCTCCTTCCTGGTCCTCGCCGTCGGCTTCAGCGGCTTCGCTATCTCAGGTACAAGATGGACATCAAATCTTCAATGGGAGTGTTTTTCACACTTTGCTCGGTGCACACGCAGGTTTTAATGTCAACCACCTGGACATCGCCCCTCGTTACGCCAGCATACTGATGGGCATCTCAAACGGGGTGGGGACATTGTCAGGAATGGTGTGTCCTCTCATCGTGGGCGCCATGACTAAACATAAGGTAAGAAAAAAGGCATGTGTCAGTCAAAATGTTAAGATTCTAATTTCCGCCATTCCTGCAGACACGCGATGAGTGGCAGTACGTCTTCCTTATAGCGTCCTTGGTTCATTATGGAGGAGTCATTTTCTACGGTAAGACTTGAAATGTGACTCTTCTGTTGGAAGAAGACGTCTTTGAAGACCTTCTCTCTCTTTCTTGCTAGGACTCTTTGCATCGGGGGAAAAGCAGGTATGGGCCGACATCGAGGACACCAGCGAAGAGAAGTGCGGCATCATCGACGAAGACGAGCTGGCCAACGAGACGGAGGACCTCTACCGTGGCGGCGGTGGCCAGTACGGCGCCATGAGCCAACAGGCGGTCGGTACAAACGGCGGCGGAGGAGGCGGCCCTGGATGGGTTTCGGACTGGGATAAGTCGGAGGAGTACGTGCAGCCGCCTGGGTACAACTCATACACGAGCAGGGGCGTCGAGGAGAAGAAGCTGACGTAGGAAAAAAAACTGATGCAACAAATATTAATCAAGGAGGGAGGTTGTAAGTCACTGCAAAACAGGAAGAACTTGCTGTGTGCGTTTGCACAATGACAAAAGTATAATTTTTCTGTGTGCGTGTGTGTTTGTGTGTGTGTGGGTGTGGCTACATTTGTGTACGTCAGTGCTAAACAAAATACATCAACACGTACACTATTTATTTGCTCATCTCATCGCCCACGCCTCCTTTTTGGACCTTGGCTCGCTGTGATTGGTCCATTTTCATGACATCACAGAAGAGGAAGTACAGCAACACCTTTCTCTTACACTGTTCCCATTGTGTTGTATTTCATATTGTAACATGTTTTTATTTTTATTGTTAGGGAATCTACTTAAATCACGGGTGTCCAAACATTTTCTGCAAAGGGCCATTTCGTTATTTTTCATTTGCAAAGCCACTACGATATCGGGATTTTTTCAAGCAGTATTTTTTAACCATAACCACCGTTAATGGGCCGCCAAAAAATATCTGTTTCTCAGGTGTGGTTTGTATGGGCCACAGCTTTCCTCAGTTGTAGTACACTTTTCCACCACCTGTGATAGTAATGATAATCGCAAACAAATAGAAGAAGTCTGGAGCTAAAGTGAGAGAAGCTTCTTAAGCGCAATATTCATGATAACGTGGTGAATTTTATTGATAGTTCAGTTAAGAAACATAATAATTTAGTTTATTAACATAATTGAAAGTAAATGTATTTTTCGGCAGTTATTTATGAGTCCCTTCTTTTGCAGTATTTTAGGTTAGTACTTAATTTTCTAATCAGCCTGACCTCAGCCTAAGGTTTAGTAATACTCTTTGTGATTAATACATGGTTTCATATCATTTGACAAGGTTGCAAACTGTAAGTAGGTTAGATATAATTATTGAATACCATTAAAATCTAGAGTAAGATTACTAATTCAATGTTAATTTTTGAGTTTTCCACTCTGCAGTGGAAAAGTTGGACCCCGAGGTTAAGAACACCTCTACTAAAGAAGAAAGGAAAAAGCTGCATTTGGGTTTTTTGTTTTTATTAGGGGTGTTTGATAATTCAATATCCAATAACGTTTAAAAAAATAAATAGTTAAAAAAAAAAAAAATTGTAAATGTTCAAATGAGGGCAGATTACCCATACTGTGGTGCAGGTGGGTTAGGGTGCGCTTGTATTGTAAACTTCCCCTGAGCTCATAGTAAACAAACGTAACGTCGATCGTATGAGACTTTGTCGCGGTTTCTGAGGAAGAAGACATTTCGAGTGTTATTTGCACCAAATGAAAAATGTTTGCTAGCGTAAAAAGACGCCTGCTGCTAAAAAGAAGCTGTCCCAAAGATAGGTGCGAACAAAGTACAGTCTAAATAAAATAAAATAAAAATAAGTTCAGTGTCGGCCTTGAGAAGCAAGTTTTTAGCGTCAACATTTCAGCTTTTTCTCACTACTTTACACCTATTTGTTCTTTTATCCCACTTTTTATGTTTTTTGTATACTCTTTTTAGAATGTGTGGCGGCCTGCTAAATTTTTTTGCTGCACTTTGGACACCCCTGATTTTAATGCAAAAATGTTACGATAAACAATCATCAAGGGGTAAAAAAGGTGCTTATTTGTTGCACTATGACAGGCCTCATTTCATGTGCATATTTGACACATGCTGGAGCTTTAGCACAAACATGTCTACATGACGCTCACCCGAGTCTGACCTAACTGGGTCATACCCATCTAGGTTCATGGGTCACAAGGCACGTATCCCGACTAAATCATCCGACACTCGGGCCGGGATGTCAGGTAAAGGATGGTCAAAACACGGTGTGTGTTTTTCCTTTTTCTGTCCTCACTGCTTTGTTTTCCTCCATCAAAGCAGTTCTTTCTAGTACCCAAACAAAGGGAGGGGGGACATTCGAATTCAGTGTGTGAGGTTGTCTATGTGTGTGTGATAGTGACTGTGCTGTTGTGTCGGTTGGGTACAGGTGCTGAAACCTTGTGCAGTGAGCATGTTGTAATGAGCACAGCAGTGCACCCCCACCTCCTTCCCTGTACTCTTTAACACAAGGTGGTCTCACTCAAATGCACCATGCGTGCAGGGAGAGTGGCGGCACACTGTATTTGGCACACTTAATGAAACATTTTTTTTTTCTTCTTTTTTTTTTAAAGTGTGGGTTTTTTTGTATACCCCCTTTAAAGCAGTGATGCATTGGCAGCTGGGTAATAGAGTCGAGGGGAGCTCTGTGCACCAGCACATAGACAGAGCCAAGAGACTCAAGACAGGAAGGATACAAAAACACTGCATGCACTCACAAGTCGCAATAATGCACAGGCATCGCTTCAAAGTTAAAGGTGATTTGATCTCATTCTCTGGGGAGCAAAATACACTGCAGGAATGTTTTTTTTTTAAGTATTTATTTATTAAATTTTTTAAGTTAAATATTATAACAATATGAATGATAATTCTGTGAAAACTTTTCAGTTGTCAATGTTGTATTTGTGTATTTTTAATGGACTTTCTTTTTTGACTCATAGTTTATTCCATTGCCGTCTTCCTTGCTCCTAATGAGATGTGTTAAAACTTAATGGGAAATTGGTGAAAATATTTTAAGATTGAAAAAAAAAATGTGTACAAAGGATGTAAATGTGAAATATCCTGGTGTATAATAAAATTTAGGCAGCAATTTAAAGCGTGTCGCTGTTGATTTCAGTCGTACATTTTCTTTCACTTTTTCTTTATTTTCATTTTCTTTCACTTTCTTTATTTTTATTTTTTGTAATCGGTTTCCTGTCATTCTGTCTCTTTTTCTCAGGACAGATGGACACGGGATTATCTCTGTGATTTTAGGCAAAGATTAGATAGGAGAGCAGATGCACTCAGTGGGAGAGTGTGGCAGCAACATGAACGTCACAATGTCAGGATAGTGGATCCGCGTGTGTGTGTGTGTGTGTGTGTGTGTGTGTGTGTGTGTGTGTGTGTGTGTGTGTGTGTGTGTGTGTGTGTGTGTGTGTGTGTTCCGTAACTTCCGTTATCCATCTGCATGGATGCTGCGTGTTCTGCACTGTGACCACTAGAGGGTAGTAAACGACCAACAAAAATGGGTAAAACGGTTTTGTTCGACCAGCATTTTAATGACAACTTCAATCTGGAGTACATTTTCTTGTTAAAACCTCTAGTTCATAGTCATTTATCTCAAACAGTGTATGCTAGTGCTGTCAACGCTCAGTATTTCAAGTGTCGAGAAGTTACCCTGAGACCACGCCTAACTATCGTCATTCAAATGTATGATTGGACAGTTCATTCAAAAGTAGGCGGGATTAAAAATCAAATCTCTACAGCGATTAGTCCACTCTGACGTCAGTTTCAAAGCCCTCGTTTGATTGGTGGTTTGCCGAGGGGGGATTAATGTAATGATTTGGACTGCTTGAACCGCAATGGAGGTTTAATGAGGATCTCTATGAATTGCGGTGTTTATTTGTTAACAACTTTTACGTCGTCAACTACTTGTGCTCTTTATATTCGTCGACGTTTTGACATTCAGCTGTAGCCCGGAAAAAGGCTTGGGGGCTTCTTTTAAAGTGTTTCTTCGTGTGTGTTTGAGGAAGGAAATAGTCTGAAGCTAAAGCTATGTAGCTAGCAAATCTCATACATTGGCTATAGTGACCTGTCAACTTGTACCCTCTTATCAGTCATTTACTAAGGTAAGAGTTTTGAATGTTTTTTTTATTTTGTTTTGTTTTTTGACATAATATGGACTTTAGTCCATATTACCATTAATTGATTTACGTGGACCCCGACTTGACAAGTTGAAAAACTTATTCGGGTGTTACCATTTAGTGGTCAATTGTACGGAATATGTACTGAACTGTGCAATCTACTAATAAAAGTTTAAATCAATAAAAAAAAGTGCAAGTCATTAACGACAGTAGTGACGTAATTGTGTTAAAAGTTAAATCTGGGTCGCCATGTCGACGGTGGATAAGATCAGATGCTATCAGCTTCACCTGCGTGTCAACCTCGTATTTTTTTTTTTTTTGCTGACATGTTTGTTGTTTTGCTGGCAGTTTGCAGGCATGACCGAGTACAAGCTTGTGGTGGTCGGTGCAGGAGGCGTTGGCAAGAGTGCGCTCACCATCCAGCTCATCCAGAATCACTTTGTGGATGAATATGATCCCACCATTGAGGTGCGAAGGACCTTTAATGTAATCGTGTCATGTCTTTCAATTTTCTCTCTCCATGGTGTCTGTTTTACTTTTGGTGTAATGTAAACTCCACTTTTTGGGAATTTTGCTCCTCATCCTTAATATTCAAACGTCTTCCCCTTTTCTGTGCCCTGTACATTTTAAGGAGAAATAAGAGGTAATGGGAATAAAATCTATTCCACCTATAAAGCCCTCTAAAAATCATTCAACAAAGCTTTAAACAAATGCTGTATTTACAGTATAGGCCAAAAGTTTGGACACACTTTCTCATTCACAACACACCCCATTGATAAAGCAAGAAATTCCACTAATCAACCCTGATAAGGCACACCTGTGAAGTGAACACTATCTCTTGAAGCTCATCGAGAGAATGCCAAGAGTGTGCAAAGCAGTAATCAGAGCAAAGGGTGGCTATTTTGAAGAATCTATCATGTTTTCAGTTATTTCACATTTTTTTGTTAAGTACATAACTCCACGTGTGTTCATTCATAGTTTTGATGCCTTCATTCATAGTCATGAACATAAAGAAAACACATTTAATGAGGAGAAGGTGTGTCCAAACTTTTGTCCTGTACTGTACATACAGCATGTGTTTAAAGCTTTGTTGAATGGTTTTTAGAGGGCTTTATAGGTGGAATAGATTGTATTACCATTACCTGCATCTCTTACCTCTTACTTATCTTTAAAATTTACAAGGCACAGAAAAGGGGAAGACGTTTGAACATTAAGGATTGGAGCTGATGGGCAAAATTCCATAAAAAGTGGAGTTTACTTAGAATATGTTCCCCATACTAAAGTGTTACCCACATTGAGTGAGAAGGTGTGTCCAAACTTTTGGCCTATACTGTAAGTATGTATTGTAGTAACCAGCAATTCACAATTACATGTAGTATTTACAATATTTTGCTCATATGAGGCAATACCAAAACTTCTCCTTTTGGCACCATTGATTTCATAGTGCCCACAGCAAAGGAAGTGTTGGTTGCTATGTATGTACTAAACGTGTTCAACAAGAACATAAAACAGTGACTTGCAATGTCGTCTCCTACTATGATGCCGACTGACTGATGAGATGGTTGTATCTTTCTGGAGATTATAAATTCAGAATAATTCTTAATAATGCTTTAATCATGCCATGTCTTTCACTTTTCTCTCCTTTGTGGGTTACATGGTGTCTGTTTTACTTTTGGTCTAATGTAAACTCCACTTTTTATGGAATTTTGCCCATCAGCTTCAATCGTTAATGTTCAAACGTCTTCCCCTTTTTCTGTGCCTTGTAAATTATAAAGAGAAATAAGAGTTAAATGATGCAGGTAATGGGAATACAATCTATTACACCTATAAAGCCCTCTAAAAAACATTCAAAAAAGCTTTAAACACATGCTGTATGTACAGCACAGGACAAAAGTTTGGACACACCTTCTCCTCATTCAATGCGTTTTCTTTATGTTCATGACTATTTACATTGTAGATTGTCATTGAAGGCATCAAAACTATGAATGAACACATGTGGAGTTATGTACCTAACAGAAAAAGGTGAACATATTTTATATTCTATTTTCTTCAAAATAGCCACCCTTTGCTCTGGTTACTGCTTTGCACACTCTTGGCATTCTCTCGATGAGCTTCAAGAGGGAGTCACCTGAAATGGTTTTCACTTCACAACTGTGTCTTATCAGGGTTGATTAGTGGAATTTCTTGCTTTATCAATGGTGTTGGGACCATCAGTTGTGTTGTGAATGAGAAGGTGTGTCCAAACGTTTGGCCTGTACTGTATGTAAGGTAGTAACACGCACATTCATCCTAACATGTAGTATTTACACTATTTGTGTCATTTTAAGCATTACTGTAACTTATTTCCTGGGTGCACTGGTTTGACAGAGCACCTGGCAACAAACGTTGCGTTCGCCAGTAACGAGGAAAGCACTTTCTGTGTTTGCTACCACTAATGGCAGACTTTGTGAGAGCCTTGGAGTGTTATCATGTAGCACTAACTTTTCAAATAATGGTTCCAACCCTATTGATAAAGCAAGAAATTTCACTAATCAACCCTGATAAGGCACACCTGTGAAGTAAAAACCATTTCAGGTGACTATCTCTTGAAGCTTGTCGAGAGAATGCCCAAGAGTGTGCAAAGCCGTAATCAGAGCAAAGGGTGGCTGTTTTGAAGAAACTAGAATATAAAATATGTTTTCAGTTATTTCACCTTTTTTGTTAAGTACTTAACTCCACATTTGTTAATCTAGTGACAATGTAAATAGTCATGAAAACACATTGAATGAGAAGGTTTGTCCAAACTTTTGGCCTGTACTGTAAGTATGTATTGTAGTCACCAGCAATTCACAATTACATGAAATATTTACAATGTTTAGCTAATTTGAGACATTACCAAAACTTCTCCTTTTGGCACTATTGATTTCATAGTGCCCGTAGCAAAGGAAGTGTTGGTTGCTATGTATGTACTAAACGTTTTCAACAAGAACATAAAACGGTGACTTGCTATGTCGTCTCCTACTTGGATGACGACCGACGGATGGGATGCTTGTATCTTTCTGGAGATGCTAAATTCAAAATAATCCTCACTACTCAGATAAAAAGTCTTTCTTGCGATGTTGTGGTGGTTCTATGCTGCATTCTATTTGTTAAAAAACATGTAGTATCAAGTTAGTAGAGTGTTGGCTTTTAATGGGAAACTGCACTTTTCCCCTTTTAAAGTTGTAACTGAATATACATTTTAAACATAAAATGTGTCAAAAACGTAATCAATAAGGACTCTGGTGGTGATACAAAAGAATAATAGGACTGACAAATATCCATCAAGCACTTTTATGCACGCAATCAAGCCCGGTTAAAACAAAAAGAAGAAAATGCTTCCTCGTCCTCCTTTTCAAACAACCCCTAAGAGATATGTAAATTTTATGGTGTACCACTTTACATGTTAGAAATAAACCTAAACCAAATTAATGTGATGGTTCCTGAATGGCAGCCAGCAAGGCTCACTGGCGACAAAGAGTGTCATGTCATCTTTTTTAGCAGTGTATTGTGTCAACAATATGTATTTTATTGCCTTTACTCTCTGACAGTTATCTCTGTCATGGCTTTAAGATGTCCAACTAGTTAATTGACAAACATTTCAACTGGTTGCGCCACAAAGCGTTCACTAAGGTACAGAATTGCAGTGTGCGTGTTTGCTAAAGTGCTAACTGCTCCCATGCTGTCCTGTGCCGCTCGCAGGACTCCTACAGGAAGCAGGTGGTGATCGACGGAGAGACGTGTCTGTTGGACATCCTGGACACTGCGGGTCAGGAGGAGTACAGCGCCATGAGGGACCAATACATGAGGACAGGGGAGGGCTTCCTCTGCGTGTACGCCATCAACAACACCAAGTCCTTTGAGGATGTTCACCTCTACAGGTACCTGCTATGGCTGTATAAGAGGGAGAGTTGAAAGTGTCAAAATAAAAGCCCTGCAGCATGTGCACACTTGACGTCAGCGACATGAACGCTAACGTGCTAAAAGAACAATGATTGTTTGAAAGTTCCTCTTGCTCAGAACTCTATTTGAACTTGTTTGATGGTGTTGTTTTTGGAAACATACTGTAGGTCTAAACCAAAGACACAAAAATAGAACAAAACCCTCTTATGTTTGTCTTTATTCCTGTGATTCTGAAATGACACTAATACAAAGTGTCTGAACTGACATGCGTGGGTTTAGATTTGATTTCCTTTGGGTTATATTTGTACTAACTGGAAATTGCGTAAAGGAAGCTGAGGGATGCTTTTAAGTGTACGTACAGTAGTGCATGTATTGTGACCACATCCATTAAATGTTATCTAAAGTCACTGATTTATGCACACTAGTAGTGGTTTACTATGGCAACACCTAATAGGATAGTAATGGGTGCAATAATCAATTGATAGGAATTATTTGGAATCAATTGATTAGTCCTGTCTTGAAGCAATTGTGGCAAAATGAAGTGCACTATTTGGCTGCAACCAGCAGAGGTGCTGTCGATTCAGGAGCCTCAGCGCCATGTAGAAAGAGAGTCTGGCCAACTAAACAACAGGTGCCATGATTGCAACCGATGACGTGTGCGGCTGTGCACGGATGCATGCATTGCAGTCGTTCTGACATTAGTTTTCCTAACAAACTAAACCATACGTCTAAAATAGTTCTAAACAGACTCCAGCTCATACATTTACAATAAAACATGCTTTTATTTTGTAAAAGTATAATTTTGCGCTTTATACATTAATGCAGAGGCGGCGGACAGGTACCGACAGGCCAAGCAAAGTGCGGCCTCAGCGGTCGCAGAGGCAAAAACTCGGACTTGGGAGGAGTTTGGGGAAGCCATTAAAAACGACTTCTGGACGGCTTCGAAGCGATTCTGGACCACCATCCGCCGCCTCAGGGGGGGAAGCAGTGCACTGTCAACACCGTGGATGGTGAGGATGGTGTGCTGCTGACCTCTACTGCGGCTGTTGTGGATCGGTGGAGGGAGTACTTCGAAGACCTCCTTAATCCCACCAACACGTCTTCCTATGAGGAAGCAGTGCCTGGGGAATCTGTGGTGGGCTCTCCTATTTCTGGGGCTGAGGTTGCTGAGGTAGTTAAACTCCTCGGTGGCAAGGCCCCGGGGGTGGATGAGATCCGCCCGGAATTACTTAAGGCTCTGGATGCTGCGGGGCTGTCTTGGTTGACAAGACTCTGCAACATTGCGTGGACATCGGGGGCGGTACCTCTGGATTGGCAGACCGGGGTGGTGGTTCCTCTTTTTAAGAAGGGGAACTATCGTTCCAACTATCGTGGGATCACACTCCTCGGCCTTCCCAGTAAGGTCTATTCAGGTGTACCGGAGAGGAGGCTACGCCGGATAGTCGAACCTCGGATCCAGGAGGAACAGTGTGGTTTTCGTCCTGGTCGTGGAACGGTAGACCAGCTCTATATTCTCGGCAGGGTCCTTGAGGGTGCATGGGAGTTTGCCCAACTGGTCTATATGTGCTTTGTGGACTTGGAGAAGGCATTCGACCGTGTACCCCGGGAAGTCCTGTGGGGAGTGCTCAGAGAGTATGGGGTATCGGACTGTCTGATTGTGGCGGTCCGCTCCCTGTACGATCAGTGTCAGAGCTTGGTCCGCATTGCCGGCAGTAAGTCGGACCCGTTTCCAGTGAGGGTTGGACTCCGCCAAGGCTGCCCTTTGTCACCGATTCTGTTCATAACTTTTATGGACAGAATTTCTAGGCGCAGTCAGTTGAGGGGATCCGGTTTGGTGGCTGCAGGATTAGGTCTCTGCTTTTTGCAGATGATGTGGTCCTGATGACTTCAACTGGCCAGGATCTTCAGCTCTCACTGGATCGGTTTGCAGCCGAGTGTGAAGCGACTGGGATGGGAATCAGCACCTCCAAGTCCGAGTCCATGGTTCTCGCCCGGGAAAGGTTGGAGTGCCATCTCCAGGTTGGGGAGGAGATCTTGCCCCAAGCGGAGGAGTTCAAGTACCTAGGAGTCTTGTTCACGAGTGAGGGAAGAGTGGATCGTGAGATCGACAGGCATCTTCAGTAATGCGGACGCTGTATCGATCCGTTGTGGTGAAGAAGGAGCTGAGCCGGAAGGCAAAGCTCTCAATTTACCGGTCGATCTACGTTCCCATCCTCACCTATGGTCATGAGCTTTGGGTTATGACCGAAAGGACAAGACCACGGGTACAAGCGGCCGAAATGAGTTTCCTCCGCCGGGTGGCGGGTCTCTCCCTTAGAGATAGGGTGAGAAGCTCTGTCATCCGGGAGGAGCTCAGAGTAAAGCCGCTGCTCCTCCACATTGAGAGGAGCCAAATGAGGTGGTTCGGGCATCTGGTCAGGATGCCACCTGAACGCCTCCCTAGGGAGGTGTTTAGGGCACGTCCGACCGGCAGGAGGCCACGGGGAAGACTCAGGACACGTTGGGAAGACTATGTCTCCCGGCTGGCCTGGGAACGCCTCAGGATCCCCCGGGAGGAGCTGGACGAAGTGGCTGAGGGGAGGGGAGTCTGGGCTTCTCTGCTTAGGCTGCTGCCCCCCCGGCCCGACCTTGGATAAGCGGAGGAAAATGGATGGATGGATGGATGGATGGATGGATAGATACATTAATGCAGTGTTTTGTGACCAGCAGGCCATCTAACACGCACCCGACGGTGCAATAAAAGTAAAAAAAATACACAGAACGGCCGAAAAACAACAACTTATTACCCTCATTTTGCCAAAATCTTTTATTAGTTTTGGACCAACAATCACTTAAAAATTATGACTTTTGTGTGAAGTATGTTAACTTGGTGTCTGCCTCCAATGTATTTGTAATCACTGTACGTATCACTCATTATTTATTATTCTAACTCATCTTTCTTTTTTGTAATATGCTATGTGATTAAGAGTACTTTTGTTTTTATTTTCTCATATTTCAGTTTAATAATTCAGATATGGTAGCGAGCAGTATAGAATATGTAGTGATTTTTGGTCCAGAACATATTGTGCTTTATTCTTTATTGATGTATTTCTTGCCACTTGTTTTATATTTTGTATATGAAATCCCCAGGTCATTTTCTCATCTATTATTACACTCATAATGTGGTTTATTTTACTCCTTTAATCTCCGTCCATTTGTATTTGTGGCATTTTTACATGTCGAAAAACTAACGAGGAAGAGCCGCAAACACAGCATCAGCTCAAAGTTAGTAGCAGTAATGGCGCCCTGTAGTCACATGGCCAACTCTCTCTATACACGACTCTGAGGAGCCTCTCCCACACTGCTGGTGAGTGGTTACAGAAGGTGACAAAGGTATTTATCTGTGCATTTCACACAAAGCCCACCCAATCGATTTGTATTTTGTTGATTTGATGATTTTTAATGAGTAAAATACGCAGACATGTTTTCACAAGACTGCTCCATGAGCGAGTGATGCACCTATTGGTGTTGCTGCTCACACTGCGGGTAATGTGGCTTGTGTGAGTGTGTGGAGAAAGATGGCTCAAAGAAAAACGATAAGGTGGAAAGAGAGCAAAGGGTCCAAAAAAGACAGACATTGTGTTGAAATGTTTTCACTGTCAAACAGAGCTAATATTTCACAATATCACTACACCAGTGATACAACATTACCAAAAATCAACCTACATATTTAAGAGCAGCAAACAGAAGAAAAAGTATATTTTGGCAGCTAACGCCATTTTATGTTTGACTTGCATAACGAATGTTTTATTCAAACACATTTGAGGACATCTTCAGTTTCTATGCTAATGCTAACAAGTTCTTAGTCCGAAACCAAACACCGCTCCTCCAATTACCGGTAATACATTTTTTAAAGTTGTATGTGTTAAATTGTTAAACACATTGTCACTACATTTATCAGTCTTTTTGTTGAGTTTGGTTCTTTATTTCTTACCTGGTTTTAGGCTACACAGGTTGTTTTGTACTTGTTTTTCCAACATAAAATATCGTGATGCTCCTGTGGCAAAAGTGCAATTTCAATGTTATGTGCATTAATAAGAAGAAATAATGAAGGTCGTTAGAAAAATCCTTTTTTCAACTATTTTCCCTAAAAGATGCATTGACGTGTGACAATGTGTTTTATTCGATTATTCTGACAAATGACTCAATAATAATAATAATAACTGGGATTTATATAGCGCTTTTCTAAGTACCCAAAGTCGCTTTACATGTAGAACCCATCATTCATTCACACCTGGTGGTGGTAAGCTACTTTCATAGCCACAGCTGCCCTGGGGTAGACTGACTGAAGCGTGGCTGCAATTTTGCGCCAACGGCCCCTCCGACCACCACCTATCATTCAATTCACCGGTGTGAGTGGCACCGGGGGCAAAGGGTGAAGTGTCCCGTCCAAGGACACAACAACAGCGATTTTTGGATGGTAAGAGGCGGGGAGCGAACCTGCAACCCTCAGGTTTCTGGCACGGTTGCTCTACCCACTACGCCATGATTACTCAATGACTAAAATAATCGATAGCTGCAGTCCTATAAGTGAATGTCCAGAGTCACACTATTGTCCAGGCCTTTGCTTTTCCCTTTCACACAGCCACTGTCATGCCTATGGTACTACTTTAGGACTCGGAATATTCCTGCCGGTTATGTTTAGAGTCAAGTATTGTAAAAAGTTGTGTCTTGTGTGCAACTGGAAAGAGTTCCAAAAGAGGAACAAGTTTGCAGCGACATCCTCACAATACAGCAGTCGTATGTAGGTGGTCTTGATCTCTTGTTGCTTGGTCTTCCTGTTCCCAGAGAGCAGATCAACAGGGTGAAGGACAGCGACAGTGTTCCTATGGTGCTGGTGGGCAACAAGAGTGACCTGAGCTCACGCTCCGTGGAGACGCGACAGGCACAGGAGCTGGCCAGAAGCTACGGCGTGCCCTTTGTGGAGACCTCCGCCAAAACCAGACAGGTAGGTGGCAAAGATGGCTGAGTAGATGTTGTATGTGTCTGGGTAAAATACTCCCATTTGATGGATTATACATCAATGATCTTTTACATGTTGCAATATCGATTCACAGGGCGTAATATCGATTACCCTGCCAACCACTGTAGCTGCAGCAGTGTTACTCACAGACTATGCTAATGATCATAAACATCTGACTGAAACTGGTATTGATTATATTTGTAGCTCAGAGTCTTGTAAGATCAAAAGCTAAAGGACGCACTCGGGAGGTACTTTTGTGTACGTCTTCAATTTCCTACACACAAGTCAATGTCAAGTGCACTAGTAAAACTAAACACAATAACATTTATACATAAAGCATTTCATCCTGTCTGACTGCGCTAACAAAGTAAGAGTCTCAGAATTACAGAATTGCTGTTATTTTGCACTTGAAATAATATTTTCGCGCATTTTGCAGTGATGGAATGTGGCAATACAATTACACTTCCTTTATTTCCAAATTGCACTTTTTGAGACTTCTAGGAAATTCTAAACTGTCCAAGGTTGTTTATTGTGAAGATAAATTTGTGTTTTGTAACAGATTTGAGACATTTTCAATATTAAGTCTAGATCAAATTGAATCGTGATTAATCGGTTCAGAACCTTATGAATGGAAATCGAATCAATTTGGGAACTTGGGCAATATACCAGCCCTAATGTTGACACACATTTACAGTTAGGTGTACAATTATAACACTGTATGTACAACTCTTCTACTTCTGAACCGCTACAGTTCAAAAAGGTCGTCTTGTGTCTGTCTGCTGTTATTAATCTCCAAGATTTGACCCCATGAATCAGATTGACTTGAAATGTCTTGCTGTCCCTTTTAGAGTGTTGAACCAAATCACCTCCAAATTTCAGCGAGATTGGTTAAAAAACATGGCCGCCATCAAGAAAAAGGTTTTTAGCAGCTAATTGTCCATAAGTCAGTGATCATTTCTCTGATTATAAAACTCTGAATATAGCAGTATTACACGAATGCTCGCATGTCTTCCTAATCAATTTTAAAGCAACCCATAGAGGGCGCTACTAATGTCCTTTTACACCAGCGTGACCCGGATTTTTGTGTTTTTGGTAGGGTGTGGAGGAAGCGTTCTACTCGCTAGTACGAGAGATCAGAAGATACAAGGAGACCAATCGCAGTAACAAGAAGAGCAAGAAGAACACTCAGAGACGTTGCATGATACTATAGCAACACACCCACACACACACACACACACACACACACACACACACCTCCCTTATGCCAGGTAGGTACCATCATCTGAAATGTAGTTTTCCATTTAATGCTGTGAACTTTTATTTTCTGAAGCCCAAACTAAACGTTTAGTATGCAGCATTTTTTTTAATTTTAGGTAAAAAACATTTGTTGCTCCAGTAAATAGTGTCGCTGCACTTTGACTGATGACTCATTCAGGGCAAATGGCAACAGGCTGGTGACGTTCATGAGTTTTGTTTTGTTTTTTGCTCTTGATTTTTGGCACAAGTCCATAAAAATAACTTTTTGATTTTATTCTCTAGTGTCATTTTTTCCCCCTAAAACCAAACCATCCACATTAACCAAATTCCCTGCACTGACCGAGTGACATCAAGTGGACCAAATGTAGCCACACGGAGGCGCTGTAGCAAAATTACTTAAGGATTTTGGTTTTATAGAATAATTTCTTTATTCCAGTTGTATTTATTTATGTTTCTGCTTGTAGTTGAGAACAGAGGACATGAACTTCAAAAAAAAGTTCTGATTAATTACAAATACTTTATTCTGCACTTTCAACAGCCAACCACAATGGACTCTAAAACTTGTATAGTAGTAATAAAAGTGTTTCATTGGAACAGAAATTTAGCGTGGCGACTTATGAAACTTGACACTCATCCAGTCTGCAGCTCCTTCTGAAGTGGAGCAGCTTGAAAGTGAAAGTACATTATTAGGTCAACAATGTCTCACATCCTGTTTAGTGGGAATTAACACAAACATACTCATACTATTCCTTTTCATCAAAAAAGTATGTACAGCAAATCAAGGCGGTTAAGAATGACCTTTGACTGTAAATACCGAAGCGATCCAAAAGCAAACATACAACACTAACCTTGTACTTGACATGTTTTAAGTGTTAATCCCTTAATCCTGTCATTTAAATCCACTTGTTGATTAATTAGTATCATTGACTCTTAAGAGGACATGAAGTCCAATGTCATTTACTCTAGTAGTCATTTGCACTATTTTCTAAACACAAAGCTCCCTCTTGTGGACATTTAAAGACATGAATAAATGAAACCATCTACTGTATTTATTATAGAACCCATTTTTATCTATCCATCCATTTTCTACCACTTGTCCCTATCATGGTCTGTATTTTGGATTATTGACACACAAAAAATATATAATTTTTAATTGAATACTGTTTATGTGATAGTTACTCCTTACATTAAATTGTTTATATGCTCCTGGAATTTAACTAACTTTTGTGTCCTTTCCAAAAAAAAAATCTTAGCTATAATTTTAGTTGTTACTCCATTAGACATGATTTTTCCCAAGAGGGTTTTTTTCATGTTGCATTTTTATAATTCAATGTCCAATTCAGTAGGTGTACAATACAATAGCAGTTATTGGGCAGTACCCCAAAGCCAAACAAGAAATACTGTATACTTTTCAAAGGGGATAAAACATTTTGGATTTCATATTTGTCTTACTTTTTTGGCTCAAGTTTCTCAATCAACTTCAGCCCTAAACAAAAATACCAAACATTGTTTTATTTTTATTTTAACCCTTTGAAGGCCTTTTGATCAAATAAGGCCAAAGTTAGCAATTAACTTGTGTTATGCAAATTCATGCTATTTTACTTATTAAACCTTTGACATGTGATTACAAAAAAAATACAGGTTTGATAGTAGTTTAGGGTTGAAGTTTGAGAAATTTGAGCAAAAAAAGTAATACAAAAAAATCCTAAATGTTTTTTCACCCTTTAAAAAAATTGTCCTGTTTGGTTTTGAAGGTAATTAAAATCAAATTTTCCGAGGATTAGATATACATGAATATTACTGACAATATCACGGTCAAATATATTTACATTTATTATAATGTCCAGAATTATTTGAATTAATTAAAATGTTATATATTTTTAAAAATAGTTTTTTTTACATAAAGCTACTTGGGATTTACTTTTTTTTTTTCTCTATTAAAATAAAATTATTAAAAAGTTATCTAAATGTTGAATTAATTTTAGATAATTTAAGTGAAGAAATGTAATGTCATTAGCTTAATATAATGAATATGAATTTCAGTAATTAACTAGTAATATTTGTTTTATTGTAAATTTTTAAGTTACAATTAATGTGAATTAGGACATTTTATTCATGCATCCATCCATCCATTTTCTACCGCTTGTCCCTTTTGAGGTCGCGGGGGGTGCTGGAGCCTATCTCAGCTGCATTCGGGCGGAAGGCAGGGTACGCCCTGGATGAGTCGCCACCTCATCGCAGGGCCAACACAGATAGACAGACAACATTCACACTCACATTCACACACTAGGGCCAATTTAGTGTTGCCAATCAACCTATCCCCAGGTGCATGTTTTTGCCGGTGAGAGGAAGCCGGAGTACCCGGTGGGAACCCACGCAGTCACAGGGCGAACATGCAAACTCCACACAGAAAGATCCCGAGCCCGGGATTGAACTCAGGACTACTCAGGACCTACGTATTGTGAGGCACATGCACTAACCCCTGTTCCACCGTGCTGCTCATTTTATTCAACTAAACATTTTTATTTAGATATTCATTTAATTAAAAAAATGTACTAACAAAGGTTAAAGGTTGTACATAAAACAACTTTTATTAAACAAAGTTACTTGAGTACATATTTATTGGAAATGCTGTCGAAATAAAGGTTCATTTCCAAGAGAAGACATGATTCAGACACAAGTTATTTCAGCTTATACATTTAACATGCAATAAATAAAGGCTCACTATGTCTGATCTAATGTACTCTGGCTTGGTGTACATTAATCTACAAAGCATAAACAGCAGCAGTGCAAAATGAGATCTCCTCTTTTTAGCAGTGTAAAGAGTGGACTATCAACTGGTAGTACAAAAATAGAACCAAGTAGCATTTATAGTACTTAAAACAGACAGCAAACACAACATTGCTCCTTTTTTGTGCGCATCCTCCTTCCTTTAAATGCAAGAACGTCATCTGAGCAGCAGCAGTCATTACTTCTTTGTTTTATTTCTGGTGAGACAGAAATAAACTTGTCTTCACAAAAAAGGTATTTGTAGGAAAAAGCGGGCCGCTGGAAAGAGGCCGGCGAGAAGATAACAGTATCGGAGTGATGGTGACTTGCTGGAAAGCACTGAGGACGAGTGAGTAAAAAGTAGCTGCATGGAAGAAGTAGTGTGTTTGATTGCTGCCTCACAAACTTAACTTTTTACACATTTTCCTTCGCCCTCCAGTTGCCTCATAAATAATAAAAATGACCTTTTTTGGAGTCAAAGGCAATAATGTCTTCTCAGCAGGAAAAGAGTATCATCATAAACATGACTTTTTACACGTGTTACAAAATGAGTGGCAAGTCTGATTATTGTTACCGACCAGCTGTGTCTTCTTCCTAACCGCCTTTAAAGAAGCCCTCGGCCTCGTCGGCCTCCTTGAACGTCACCGTCAGCGACTTGATGGTCACTTTTGTCTCGATCACCTTCCTAAGATGCTCTACTGGGCCCGGAGGAGTCTGGTCACCTTCCGTCGTCATGGTAACACAATGATTATCACCCGCCGTCTCGCCGCTTGCCATCGCCGAGCCCGGACTCTCCGGCCGTGACTCCGCCCCCTCCACACCCGTGTCCCTGCCTGGCACAACCGTGTCTCCTGCTCCTTCCTCCAGCCTTGAGACCTCGTCGTTTGATTGGTCGCACATGTCGGCGCTCTCCTCCATCGCCTCAATCTCCAAATCCTGTCGCTCCAAAGCGGGCAGCGAGCTGCACTCGGACTGACCTTCCAAAGGGTAAAGAGACGTTTAAAACCACAGACAGGTCAGAGGTCACGCTTCCTGTTCAAACTAACCATACAAGCTGTCTTCACGTCCCACCGACTCATGCTTCTCTTCTTCGCTCATGTCTTCCCAGTCCGCCGCCTTCTTTGCCACGGACATCCGCTTGGACACCCGATGCTTGCTCCTCCTCCTCCTCGCCGAGCGACAGTACTGGCTTCCACGCTCGCCGTTGTCCACGTCCGTGCTCATGGCGCGGGTGAGGGAGAGGCGCAGCCGAGGCGGAGGTTTGTCCGGAGCCTTGTGGGCACTGCGTAGGTCCATGGCGAAGAGGTTCTAAAAGGACAACCAGAAAAGAGACATCAGGTACACCTCCGCTATCTAAATGGATCCAATTAAATAGGCATGCAATTTCTCTCTGGGTTCTTAATTGGCCATGACACATGTGCAAAAAGTGGTTCAAAACCCCTAATGAACAACTTTTGTCGCTTTTTGTAATGTAAAACAACTGCGCTGCCTTTGAGTGCTTTTGGATGGCACTTACTGCAGAATGATAAGAGTGATGTCGCCAAAAGACTTTGTCTACACAATCGCCCCATCGCTGATTTTTAGTTTTATTTAAGTATATTATACAACACCTAAATTAAGCTTTTTATTTTATTTTATAGCATGTCCTGTCCAGCCACTCAGGCAAATCCTATTCCACATCGCAGTTATGGCTGCCACCAGAGGGTCGCTTGTAACAGCCAATAATGTATGAATTTGCCTCTGGATTTCATTATTAATTATATAAATTGTTTTAAGTAGACTGTTGATTTTACAGTAAAAACTTTACATTTACAAAATGTTACTGTAAAATATATATATATATTTTTTTCTTACAACATTTCACGGTAAATATAAAAAACGGAAAAACGCTGGCAGCTGAGTTGCCAGAATTTTAGTGTTGAATTGACATTGTTTTTTACAACATTATATTGTTAATGGAAAAACAGTACAAGTTCCTTTTTTATTCTGGCAACTTAGCTGCCAGTTTTTCTACCGTAAAAACAAATGTATCGTCTTTCCGTTTACAGTAATACACCATTAAAAACAACCGTAGATTTTACAGTCAAAAACTGGCAGCTCATTTTAACGCAAAAAAACAGTAGTAGTTTTTTTCAATTTACAGTAATGTTTTAAAGAACAACGTGAAATGTATTGGCATTTTTATGAATTTGATGGGTAGTTTGCTGTAAAGTTAAGTATTTTTATTCAGGCAAAAACATGTTTGGAAAGTATAATATACTGTAATATTTAGGGATGTCCGATAATGGCTTTTTTGCCGATATCCGATATTCCGATATTGTCCAACTCTTAATTACCGATACCGATATCAACAGATACCGATATATACGGTCGTGGAATTAACACATTATTATGCCTAATTTGGACAACCAGGTATGGTGAAGATAAGGTCCTTTAAAAAAATAAAATAAAGATAAATAAATTAAAAACTTTTTTTGAATAAAAAAGAAAGTAAAACAATATAAAAATAGTTACATAGAAACTAGTAATGAATGAAAATTAGTAAAATTAACTGTTAAAGGTTGATACTATTAGTGGACCAGCAGCACGCACAATCATGTGTGCTTACGGACTGTATCCCTTGCAACTGTATTGATATATATTGATATATAATGTAGGAACCAGAATATTAATAACAGAAAGAAACAACCCTTTTGTGTGAATGGAGGAGGTTTTTTTTTTGGGTTGGTGCACTAATTGTAAGTGTATCTTGTGTTTTTTTATGTTGATTTAATAAAAAAATAAAAATAAATAAACGATATCGATAATTAAAAAAAAAAACGATACCGATCATTTCCGATATTACATTTTAAAGCATTTATCGGCACATCTCTAGTAATATTTGTTGCAATATTGAATACTATTAAAGTTTAAAAGGCATGCAATTTCAAGCAATACATATATTTTTTCTGTCAAAATGGGGGGAAAAAATTACATTTAGTGAGAAAATATTATGTACTTTATTGACACAGGTGTTTGTGATGATGTTGTGGGCCAGATCTGGCCCTGGGCCTTGAGTTTGACACCTGCGATGTAGATGATCATACCTGCTGTACAGAATTGCTTTACAAAAGAGAAGTGTGTAATACTTCTCCTGTTGCCTTGTTTGTATTTGACTTAATCAAATCAAATTGATTTAATTAATGTTCGGCGCAGGAAGGGATAGAAAGAAGAAGAAAGAAATAGACGCGGGGGAATTGTGGGGACAAGATGGGGGATAAAACAGAGAGACGACAACAAAAACAAAAGAACATCTGCAAATAAAATAGGCATTTTCAAGCATTACAATGGCTGAATAAACTACAAATATCCATACTACAGTAATGTTGGCCACTATAAGGGACCAAACCAATCAGATCAGGCTATACACAGTATGGTGGCCACTGATTGGCTCAGCTTCAAGCAAGCATTACTATATTGGATTAAAAGAGTGTAAGGTTAATTTAGGGTGTTGGTTCTTGTCTAAAAGACTCTCATAATGTTGAAAAATGTATTTAGAAGGTTTTTAAGTTTTTAAAAAAATATTCCAGCCATGAAAATATTTGATTTATAATTAATGATTACTGCTTTGCGGAATTTAATTTAACGCGGTCATGCCCAGAACCAATTAACAGCAATAAACGAGGGATTACTGTAGTCCCTTTTTTGAAAAATACTATCTAAAGGGCTCCACTAAGTTGGCAACGTTGATCCCTGCTGCTTCATCCTTTTATTCTCTGGCAGACAAGGCGCTTTAAATGTGTGTTCCTGCTAGGAATGGGCAATACTGCCTTGCTTCTACAAAACCAGTGAAGTTGGCACTTATGTAAATCTTTAACAAAAACAGAATACAATGATTTGCAAATGCTTTTCAACTTATATTCAATTGAATAGACTGCAAAGACAAGATACTTAATGTTCGAACTGCAAAACATAGCTTTTTTTTGCAAATAATCATTAACTTACAATTTAATGGCAACAACAAATTGCAAAAAAGTTGACACGGGGGCATTTTTACCACTGTGTTACATGGCCTTTCCTTTGAACAACACTCAGTAAACCTTTTGGAACTGAGGAGACCAATTTTTGAAGCTTTTCAGGTGGAATTCTTTCCTATTCTTGCTTGATATACAGCTTAAGTTGTTCAACAGTTTGGGGTCTCCATTGTTGTATTCTAGGCTTCACAATGCGCTACACATTTTCAATGGGAGACAGGTCTGGACTACAGGCAGGCCAGTCTAGTACCCGCAATCTTTTGCTACGAAGCCACGCTCTTGTAACACGTGCAGAATGTGGTTTGGCATTGTCTTGCTGAAATAAGCAGGGGCGTCCATGAAAAAGACCTTGCCTGGATGGCAACATATGTTCGTCCAAAACCCGTATGTACCTTTCAGCATTAATGGCGCCTTCACAGATGTGTAAGTTACCCATGCCTTGGGCACTAATACACCCCCATACCATCACAGATGCTGTTTTTTTAACTTTGCGCCTATAACAGTCTGGATGGTTCTTTGCCTCATTGGTCCAGAGAACACGACATCCAGTTTCCAAAAAACAATTTGAAATGTGGACTCGTCAGACCACAGAACACTTTTCCACTTTGCTCATCTTAGATGAGGTCATGCCCAGCGAAGCCGGCGGCGTTTCTGGGTGTTGTTGATAAATGTCTTTCGCTTTGCATAGTAGAGTTTTAACTTACACTTATAGCTGTAGGGATGAACTGTAGTTACTGACAGTGGTTTTCTGAAGTGTTCCTGAGCCCATGTGGTGATATCCTTTACACACTGATGTCGGTTTTTGATGCAGCACCGCCTGAGGAATCGAAGTATGCAGTACCGCTTACGTGCAGTGATTTCTCCATATTCTCTGAAGCTTTTGATGATATTACGGACCGTAAATGGTGAAATCCCTAAATTCCTTGCAATAGCTGGTTGCGAAATGTTGTCCTTAAACTGTTGGGACAATTTGCTCACGCATTTGTTCACAAAGTGGTGACCCTCGCCCATCCTCGTTTGTGAATGACTGAGCATTTCATGGAAGCTGCTTTTATACCCAATCATGGCACCTACCTGTTCCCAATAAGTGTTTGATGAGCATTCCTCAACTTTCTTAGTCTTTTTTGCCACTTGTGCCAGCTTTTTTGAAACATGTTGCAGGCATCAAATTCCAAATGAGCTAATAGTTGCAAAAAATAGTTTTACAGTTCGAAGGTTAAGTGTCTTGTCTTTGCAGTCTCTTCAATTGACTATAGGTTGAAAAGTATTTGCAAATCTTTGTATTTTGTTTTTAATCAGGATTTACACAACGTGCCAACTTCACTGGTTTTGGGGTTTGTACATGAGACTTCTAGCCACAGGCTAATTTGCAATCCTCGTCCCTGGTTAGGCTTTTAAAGAAAAGTTGAGAAAAGTGAAAAACACATACAAAAGGATTAAGACAAGTACAAAATAAAAATACATTAAAAATAATTGGCCCCATTTGTCCATACTACATCCACTTCTAGTGCTCACACTTCTGATTTTCCTTAAGCCACTTTTTCAGTTTGGTGGACAAAAGTTTAATGTTCGACTGTGACTTCAACTCCAGTGGCAAAGACTTCCACAGATGTGAGGCCTTCACTGAGAACGCAGACTGACCCAGAGTCATCCAGCACCTTTTCACTCTCCAGCTCCCACCAACTGGGAGCATTATATTCAAAAGCTCTAGCTTAGCGGTTAGCATGGCTTCTTGTATCCTCTTAGTGTAGCATGTTTAGCTATTCCTTATCCTCCAGTGATAATGTTACTTGTAAGAAACAGTTTATTGGCCGTCATGTCGGTGAGTATTAGTAAATTAGAAGCGGCTTTGCACAGTGGAGGGACTTAGTAGTTTAGTAGTTAGCTAGCGAGGACACCATGTTGCGTTCAGGACGCGGTCAGTTGATTGTCGCTGTCAAATTTGTTACCATATAACAATAGTATTAATACACAGGGTGGTTCAAAAAGAATACGCCAAAATCATCACCCATTTGTTCAGTTCTAAAGCATTGAAATAGACTGAATCAATGGTCATTTGATACAGGAGTTATCAAAGTTTTATTGTGTTACAATTTCAAAGTTGTGGTCATGTAATCCTTTCGGCGCCGTTCAATTGTAGGAAAACCACATGTTTATTTACCCTCAAAATGGCGAACAACAGCAGAAGTGGATCACAACATCCTGGGGTGCGTTTGGGAGGAATTCTCATATTGTCTTGATGTTGTCTGTGCTGCCGGTGGTGGCCATATTGAGCACTTGTAAAGCATGAAATAAATACTCAGTTATGTACAACACGTGTTCAAGCGAGGTTTTCTATTTTTCAATTTTGAAATATCGAGTGATACTTTTGGCGTATTCTTTTTTGAATCACCCTGTAAATGTATCGCTGGCCAAATTCATGATTTATGTCGCATAACCTTAGTTCCTGGCTTCTAAATGTTTTGTCAGGTTCTGAGTTTAGTCTGCCTGCTCCAACTTTGTCTACCACCTCTCAACAAAGACTTGTCCTCAGGTTTTAACAGTTCTAGTTTCAATCTATACAACCATTTCCCACACACGAAAAGAGCATATTCTGGACTTGAGCAGCTGGTGAACTACATGCATTATAACTTTCTCCTTTTATTCAACACCACCTTGTCAATCTCTGCAATCAGGTCTCATCTCATTTGAGGTGTTTGTTCTACTTTGATGGACTGAACTTCTTCATAGATGAAATTGGACTTTGTGTCTACTAGACTTGCATTCAGCGGTGAGTCAACATGTCCTTTTCAATCATTTGAGTTGGGTTTGGCAGCATTGCGGATGTGTCCATTCAAAAGCCCATACCTAATTTAGCATCGTTTCGAACGCCAGAATCGTGACAGATTTACAGCTGTAGTTCTAAAACGAAAGTACTTTTTTAAGTTTATATTGTAGGCTAACACTTTCCCTAAATATATAATGTCTAAAGATGTTTTGTATTTTCAAAATTTTTGCCAATTTATGGTTTTGTTTACTTTTTCAATTAATACAAAAGCGGCATAGCAGTTTTGAACTAGCTTCACTGCAGTAGAGGATATCCAACACTTTCCCCTTTGGACCTATCAACTTTTTTTTACCTTTTCATATAAACTCTAGACATTATCTGGAATATAAACACATAACTATTGAATATTGGCTTGAACTGAATTGAAGTTGTCAATGTAGTCTTTTGTCCATACATGATTATATATAGTAAATACAAATCTTTAATATCCTGTAAAATGATAAAACATTATGAAATAATATCTAATTATAAACATACATGTCTGCATTTTTGTTTGGTTGTGTTTTTTTATATACACACTCAGGCTATCATAGCCAAATATATGTCTGGTCACCAAGAGTAATATAGTAAAACCTTGTTTATTGCTGCTAATTGCTTCTGGATCTGGCAAGGGTAAAGAAATGTTGCCGTAGTAGGTATTATTGATTATAAATGAAATATTGTCATAGCTAGAGCATCAAAATTGGTTTGGAAATAGGGTTTTTCACATTAAGAAAGCCCTCTAGACATGATATAACACCCACATACTCACCTTTACAAACTTTGAAATGTGGTGAGGGATGACTGTATTACAGTATCACTAGGCTGCAGTCAGCCCTATAGCCCCTAGCGTGTTACTACACAAGTGATAAAAGACTGAAATGGGGCCACAAAATGAATATTGTTTAGGGCCACACACACACGCTGGTTGAACACTACAATAATGGACTGACTAATCAGCATTTTAAGCCTTCTTGCCCAAAGAAAACCGTTTGTTTCCTACCTGGTTCATCCCTGAAATGCACATAATAGAGGCAACAAGTTGTCATTTTGAGCAATTATTAAAAAAAAAAAAAAAATATATATATATATATATATATATATATATATATATATATATATATATATATAAAACCATCCATTGAGAAATCCACAAAAGCCTTAAAACACAATTACCTGAGCTAATTAGGAATAATCAGATCAAATAAATGGAACACTAAGACTGCTTCATGTGTTTACTTGTAACTCTCTAAAACTAGATTGAAATCCTCTGCTTGAACCTCTTTGACACTGCCAGCTTTTATGACCGCTCTGATCTGGGAGAAATTGCCGACCTCATCCAATAATCCAAGCCCTCTGCGTGCACGTGTTCAAGCAACACTGCTCAGATCCTGCCTCTCCTCTCTGGCTTCTGTCATTTATGTCGCCATTCACCTCTGGTCCCATTCTCTTTCGAGACTGTAGATGCTACCCCAATATTATATTCATGAGGGATGTTCCCATACCAGTACCGCTTACTTGTAGTAACTGTACATTTTTCAATGTATTTATGGTGAGACAGTTTACAATATTGACAACAGTTTAACTTTATCACATCAAAACAAAGTCAATTGTACACAATAACTAAACACAAACAAACTTATCATCTACTACTCCCGTAAACCCTTTGGTTTTTTGCCCTTAAAGTCCTCCTGTGTCCAGGGAATTATTCCTTGAGTTTGTAAACATTAACAAAAACAAAAAAATGATTTTGAGAAAAATAAAAATGTGAATAAAATCGCTCTACTTGCGATCATATACTGATATTCCCTTTGGTATCAACATTACCAATTTATGGATTGATCTGCCCTCCTCTTATGTGACGTTTACTGACTGTAACAATGCTAACACACCAAAAGTTATATTATCCTCTCTCTAACTTTAATAATTAACTTGTTCATTCCCTGTTATTAGCGGCTTACTTTCTGCTGTAGCGTGGCTCCATCTACACTTATTAAACTTTACTCAACACTTATTTATTGCTGTTTAAAGCCAGCTTAGCAAATAGCTTACCTGTTAGCTTGCCTGCTCCTGGCTTATGTAAATATGTTTAGCCTTCAATAATAATAATACTTAAGACTAAAAGAAATGCTGATTATTTTCCGTAATGGAGGTATTTACTATTAGCTTAGGGGCGCAGCTCCACATGAACTCAGAACTTGTCGATTCGGGCTACACTCTACCACACACTGTCACAACAGGAACTAAAACAATCTTCTCACTGCAGCTGACTCTGGTTTACTACTCTCCATCCTAATCCTACTTGACTAAAGCCATGTCTCACCCTATCCTCCACAGTATACATTGATCCACTTTGAATCTTTCAAACCCAACCTCAAGTGTGCCCCAGGGCTCTGTAGTGGGGCCCTTTCTGTTCATCACCTAGCTTCTTGGCAATATTTTCCACAAATTTACTATGCACTTCCACTGCTTCGCTGCTACAAATTTCCAGCAAACCTAACTCCACCCATTACCTTCTTCTTATCTGAAATAAAGTCCAGTTGAAACAATGGCAAAAGTGAATCGTGCTAGGCAACAGCGCCTCCTTGCCACACCCGCTGGATGAAAGATGTTCTGTATTTTCTCAAACTGGAGAAGATTTGTCTGACTGTGAAGAACTGTGAGGTGTCTTTTTTAAATATGTAGGAGAGACTGATCTCCAAATTAATCCTGATTGAAACACAATTGAAATGTGGGTGGTTAACAGTGTTGGGACTAACGCGTGGACCGCTCGCCTGTGTATCGGTTGGGAACATCTCTGCGCTGCTGACCGTCTCCGCTCGGGATGGTTTCCTGCTGACCCCACTATTATGTTGGATCCACTATGGACTGGACTCTCACAATATTATGTCAGACCCACTCGACATCCATTGCAGTCGGTCTCCCCTAGAGGGGGGGGGGGTTACCCACATATGCGGTCCTCTCCAAGGTTTCTCAGTCATTCACATCGACGTCCCACTGGGGTGAGTTTTTCCTTGCCCTTATGTGGGCTCTGTCCCGAGTATGTCGTTGTGGCTTGTGCAGCTCTTTGAGACACTTGTGATTTAGGGTTATATAAATAAACATTGATTGATTGATTGATTGATAGATACTCTGTAACGCGTTACTGTAAGGCCCTTATTTTCGGCGGTAACTAGTAGTCTAACGCGTTAGTTTTTATATTCAGTAACTCAGTTACCGTTACTGCATGTGTGTTACTGTGTTATTTTTTATGTAGTATCGGTTAGAAACAGAAGATCTGAGTGTGTTTTATTGGAGCGCTGCGATGTCGTCCTTCTGTGTCACAAGGAAAAGAAGAGGCGCACTCTGTGTGTGTGGGAGCGGGGGCGTGTCTGTGTTTACTAACAAAACATAATGGCGGAGCCAGAAGCCGAGTTTCTTAACATGGAGATATTCTCACAACTTTTCTTTTGTCGAGCACAAAGTAAAGTACATTTTAGTTAAATGTAAGTTGTGTGTTGGATCAAAGATCCTATCTACTGCCCAAAACAGCAATTCAAATCTGCTGAAACAGCTACAAAAGCAACATGCTTCGACGAAGCTAGTAAAGAGAGACACACTTCACCTCCACCTCCAACAGCGGCTGGATTTTAACGAAGGGACTGCTAGCCAGGACAACATTGATCGAGACATTGCAGCGTATGTGCTAGAAGACATGCAGGCTATTTCTACAGTGGAGTCACCAGCTTTCAGGCAGCTGGACACAGTGGACAGTGAGTACATAAACATGGAAAGCGAGCTAAAGAAAACACTCCAAACTCTGCCTCTGCTCATCATTCAGCACTGAAGGTACACACTCTTTCATTCTAGACTTCTAGAGTGTTTGATTATCACATCACTCTAAATGTATAGACTATAAAGTTCACAAACATAAAGAGGGATCCTAGTGGGCCAGGCCAATCTTTCCTTATCTCTACTAAAACTGGGGTAATGCGTAGAGTGTTCTGGGCTTCAGTACAGTGTTGATCTCCTAAAGACATGATTTTATTTCCGAATTCCTTGAGAGAGAAAAAACGCCTGGTTAGGCTTTGTGTTTGTCATGTGTGCCTTCCTTGGGTGAAGCCAGGTTTACAGCTATATTGTTATTATGCTGTTTGTTACTTATGTATGTTATGTTGCAGCTATTAAAAATAGTTTTGTCAATTTGTTCTGGCCTGAAATAAATTGGCCCTTTGAAACATATCTTTGTCTTTCTGTGTTGTATGTAGACCACATTGCTTAGCAAAGTTCAGTGATGCAAATGCATGTCAAGTTGATCAACAGATTGTATTATTTTCCAGTACAATAACAGTACTGAAATGAAGGCTAAAAGGGCATTGATAGGAGCCTTAAAAAAAAAAAAAAGTAACTAGTTACTTTTCACAGTAACGCATTACTTTTTGGTGTAAGTAACTGAGTTACTTTTGAAATAAAGTAACTAGTAACTGTAACTAGTAACTGGTTTTCAGTAACTCACCCATCACTGTTGGTTAATGAGCCATGTGTGTGTGTGTGTGTGTGTGTGTGTGTGTGTGTGTGTGTGTGTGTGTGTGTGTGTGTCATTATCCAAAGTCAACAGTTTCTCCCTCAACAGTCTCCAGTTAAGAGTCTGTTCACCTATAAGGCTCTTTATTTTGATTGCAGTTAAAATACATTTATTTAAAAAAAAAAAGTGATTTAAATAATGTATTGTTTTTTTAATTGTGCTTAGTAAAATGAGGTTATTTCCTAATGGTACAGTGTATGTATATCTTTACATACACTGTACCATTAAGCGGACACATGAGGTTGGTTACCTGTGGGCTTGTTTCTCTCGTGAGCGCTGGCATGACTGATTTGTAAAGGAATAAAGAATATATATACTCTACCCGCAAGACAAGACTTCTTGGTCGGAGACCTTTCTTGCGATAGGCCAGAGCCCGGATCTTCTCCTGACTGCCATGGAAAGCGACAAGAAGTAAACAGTGTGAGTAAGTGATAAAACAACAACAGATGATCAAAAAATGTGTATACTCACTTCTCCTCGTAGATATGGACCAAACAAGGGTCTAATATATTTTCTTCGGGCTCCCAAGTGCTGTACCTACCAACACACACACGTTAATGTAAGTCTACCCGCCCATTATCATCCTCATGGTGGCCAAGCTGGCAACGAGCGTATATTAGAAGAAATGAAATCATTGGATGACTCAATGCTGACTCACTTGGACGGCCATCCCTGCCACTTCAGAAGGTACTCCACGTTTCCCTGCACACAGAAACACAAACATATTGTATTTCTAGATGATTTTGGACCCTTTCTTCCACCATCATACTAACACCAACTCTAACCAAACACGAGAGGTGGGAATCTTTTGGCACCTCACGTTTCGATTCTTGGGGTGACAATTCGATTCAGAATCGATTCAAAACGATTCTTGTAGTATATTATTGGGAATACAAATTATAATGAGGCATTTTCACAACAGGTTACAAAAGCTCCTCTTGGCTGCTGACGTACAACTGATATGCGCAGTGTTGGCCCTAAAAACGTATTTAAAAAAAATGTTTTAACATTTATTTACAAAAATCATAGAAAGTTAATCTAATAAAGTAAAATACAGCAACTCCAACCCTAAACCAGCTTTACAATAAAGATATGCATTTACGAAGCATTTGAAAGACAAACTAATACAATACTTAAAAAAAGCAACAATATCAATAACTACAACATCAATAATAGTTGTTTAATGTTTTTAATCCAAAAATGTATTCATAAAACAAAAAAGGCAATTTGTTTCTTCTTAATAATTTAAAAATTTTCAAAAATCGATTAAAAAAAAGAAGTAATACACTTAAAAAATATATGAATAATTTAGAATCAGAAAAAATTCTAATCGCAATTTGGGTGTTATTGGATGATATTTATCTAAATTAAAGGGTCTTTTGTCTGTCTATCTGTGTTGGCCCTGCGATGAGGTGGTGACTTATCCAGGGTGTACCCCGCCTTCCGTCCAAGGATGGGCTCCCCACGACCCGGGAAGCATAAGCGGTATTAATTGGATGGATGGATGTTTGTAACAGAGAATGCTAACTTTACAGCATTCTGGCTGTTGGCAAGTAATAACGTAAACTACATCCATACACACATTAGCTTTGTGTGGGGTCAGGTAATGATAGTGATTAAGCAAAAGGTCCCCCATCCCACCCTAAACCCAATGTCGCCCACACACACGGTATGTTGACATGCACTACAAAACAAACTATTGCATAAATGTTCAAAACACATGTATAACTTTGTTTTTGACTTTAAAAGATGAGATTACCATATCTAGAGTATATCTAGATAACCCCCAAAATAATTGGATTTTGTTTTTTTAAAGTTTTTTTTTCTTTTTACAAAAATGCGCTAAGAAATATAAAGTGGCCAGAATATGAATTTAAATAATCATATTTTAAAATGTCTAACTTTATTAAAGGGTCATTAAAGCAAAACTTGTACATAACTTTCTCCAATGCTGCCACAGAGCGAAGGTCTTTCACACACCACAGTGAAAGGCAATG